>NW_017204870.1:0-5494 GCF_001704415.2 Capra hircus
GTACTTATGGAGTCTCCGAGGGGAGTCAGTCCTCGTCTGGAGTGGGGGCATGCACGTGCGCTTTCCTCCCCAGCTGTAGCAGCAGTGTCACGCTTCCCTTCGCGTGGATCAAGGGGATCAGGTGCTTTCCTCGAGGCTTTCCCACAAGGCTTTCCCACGAGGCTTTCCCACAGGCTGTCCCACGTGCCACTGTGGTGTGAGTCGATCCTCGGCTTGAAAGTCGAGGCTGTGTAGGGAAACAGTTTCCCTGGAATGGACTGAGACATCTGGGGATTCTGTAAATGGGCCTGATCCTGGAGTTCCTCTCGCCTTTCCTGTGGAGAGCGCCTCCTCTTGAGATGAGACCGGGAACGATAGGGAACTCTTTCCCGACCACGCAGGGAAAGGATCCCTCCTCTCGAGCTAGCAGGCGAAACGGGGCCACTCTGGATATGGGCGGACTCTCGGGTTCCTCTTGAGTGGAGACGGGTATGTCGGGGAACTTCTTGAGTTGAAGCAAGGGTGTGTGAAGGACCCTTTGGAAGTTCCAGAGGTTAGGTGTGATTAGCCTCGAGACGCCTCAGCGGAAATGGTCCGCATCTCGCCTGGAGGGAGAACCTCCTGGATTTTCTCGAGTTGCGGCAGGTGCTCTCGACTTACGACGGGGGACCTCAGGACCCGCTCTGGTGGCCTCAGGAAAGGAGAGTCCCCATGGGCGTTGCTCGGGGGCCTCTCCGGATTCCTCTCCCGTAGATTCAGGGGTCTAAGACCTTGTGTGGAGTCGGTGCCGGAACCTGAGCATTCCTCTCCAGTGCTGACATGGATCTTGGGGCACTTCTGGAGTCTCCCTAGGGAGTCAGTCCTCATCTCGAGTGGGGCCATGCACGTGCGCTTTCCTCCCGAGCTGTAGCAGCAGTTTCACGCTTCTCTTCGCGTGGATCCAGGGATCTGTGGCTTTCCCTCGCGGCTTTCCCACGAGGCTTTAACACAGGGCTGTCCCACGTGCCACTGTGTTGTGAGTCGATCCTCGGCTTGAAAGTCGAGGCAGTGCAGGGAATACAGGTTTCCCTGGAATGGACTGAGACATCTGGGGGACTCTGGAATGTGGCACGACCCTGGAGTTCCTCTCGCCTTTCCTGTGGAGAGCGCCTCCACTTGAGATGCGACGGGAACGCCGGGAATTCTTTCCCGACCACGCAGGGAAAGGATCCCTCCTCTCGAGCTAAGAGGCGGAAACGGGGCTCCTCTGGATGTGGGCGGGACTCTCGGATTCCTCTTGAGTGGAGACGGGTATGTCGGGAACTTTTTGAGTTGCAGCAAGGGTGTGAAGGACCCTTTGGAAGTTCCAGAGTTAAAGTGTGATTACCCCCTAGTTGCCTCAGTGGAAATGGGCCTCATCTCGCCTGGAGGGGAGAACCTCGTGGATTTTCTCGAGGTGCGGCAGGTGCTCTCGTCTTACGATGGGGACCTCAGGGACCCGCTCTGGTGGCCTCATGAAAGGCCAGTCCCCATGCGAGTTGCTCTGGGGCCGCTGGGGATTCCTCTCCCGTAGATACCGGGGCCTAAGACCTTGTGTGGAGTCGGTGCCGGAACCTGAGGATTCCTCTCCAGTGCTGTCATGGATCTTGGGGTACTCCTGGAGTCTCCCCAGGGGAGTCAGTCCTCGTCTCGACTGGGGCCATGCACGTGCGCTTTCCTCCCGAGCTGTAGCAGCAGAGTCACGCTTCCCTTCGCGTGGATCAAGGGATTTGTGTCTTTCCCTCGAGGCTTTCCCAGGAGGCATTCCCACGAGGCTTTCCCAAAGGGCTGTCCCACGTGCCACCAAGTTGTGAGTCGATCCTCGGCTTGAAATTCGAGGCAGTGCAGGGAAAACAGTTTTCCCTGGAATGGACTGAGACATCTGAGGGACTCTGGGAATGTGGCACGACCCTGGAGTTCCTCTCGCCTTTCTTGTAGATAGTGCCTCCTCTTGAGATGGGACGGGAACGCCGGGAATTTTTTCCAGACCACGAAGCGAAAGGATCCCTCCTCTCGAGCTAGCAGGCGGAAACGGGGCTCCTCTGGGTGTGGGCGGGACTCTCGTGCTTCCTCTCGAGTGGAGACGTGTATGTCGGGGAACTTCTTGAGTTGCAGCAAGGGTGTGAAGAACCCTTTGCAAGTTCCAGAGGTTAGGTGAATATCCTGGAGACGCCTCAGCAGAAATGGGCCTCATCTCGCCTAGAGGGGAGAACCTCCTGGATTTTCTCGAGTTGCGGCAGGTGCTCTGGACTTACGACGGGGACCTCAGGGACCCGCTCTGGTGGCCTCAGGAAAGGCCAGTCCCCATGCTAGTTGCTCTGGGGCCTCTTGGGATTCCTCTCCCGTCAATATCGGGGCCTAAGGCCTTTGTGGAGTCGGTGCCAGAACCTGAGGTTTCCTCTCCAGTGCTGACATGTATCTTGGGGTACTTCTGGAGTCTCCCCAGGGGAGTCAGTCCTCGTCTCGAGTGGGGGCATGCACGTGCGCTTTCCTCCCCAGCTGTAGTAGCAGTGTCACACTTCCATTCACGAGGAACAAGGGATCTGTGGCATTCCCTCGAGGATTTCCCACGAGGCTTTCCCACGAGGCTTTCCCACAGGGCTGTCCCAGGTGCCACCGTGCTGTGAGTCGATCCTCGGCTTGAAAGTCGAGGCAGTGCAGGGAAAACAGGTTTCCCTGGAATGGACTGAGACATCTGTGGGACTCTGGGAAAGGGGCCTGATCCTTTAGTTCTTCTCGCCTTTCCTGTGGAGAGCGCCTCCTCTTGAGATGCGTTGGGAACGCCGGAATTCTTTCCCGAACACCAGGGAAAGGATCAATCCTCTCGAGCTATGAGGGAAACAGGGCTCCTCTGGATGTGGGCGGGACTCTCGTGCTTCCTCTCCAGTGGAGACGGGTATGTCGGGTATTTCTTGAGTTGCAGCAAGGGTGTGAAGGACCCTTTGGAATTTCCAGAGATAAGGTGTGATTAGCCTCGAGATACCTCAGCGGAAATGGGCCTCAGATCGCCTGGAGGGGAGAACCTCCTGGATTTTCTCGAGTTGCGGCAGGTGCTCTCGACCTACGACGGGGACCTCAGGGACCCGCTCTGGTGGCCTCAGGAAAGGCCAGTCCCCATGCTAGTTGCTCTGGGCCTCTTGGGATTCCTCTCCCGTCAATGCTGGGGCCTAAGACCTTGTGTGGGCTCAGTGCCAGAACCTGAGGATTCCTCTCCAGTGCCGACATGGATCTTGGGGTACTCCTGGAGTCTCCCCAGGGCAGTCAGTCCTCTACTCGAGTGGGGGCATGCACGTGCGCTTTCCTCCGAGCTGTAGCAGCAGTGTCACTCTTCCCTACGGGTGGATCAAGGGATCTGTGGCTTTCCCTCGAGGCTTTCCCACGAGGCTTTCCCACGAGCTTTCCCACAGGGCTGTCCAACGTGCCATCGCGGGTGTTAGTCGATCCTCGGCTTGAAATTCGAGGCAGTGCAGCGAAAACAGGTTTCCCTGGAATGGACTGAGACATCTGGGGGACTCTGGGAATGGGGCCTTATACTGGAGTTCCTCTCGCCTTTCCTGTGGAGAGCGCCTACTCTTGAGATGAGACGGGAACGCTAGGAATACTTTCCCGACCACGCAGGGAAAGGATCCCTCCTCTAGAGCTAGCAGGCGGAAACGGGGTCACTCTGGATATGGCGGGACCCTCGGGTTCCTCTTGAGTGGAGACGGTATGTCGGGGAACTTCTTGAGTTGCAGCAAGGGTGTGAAGGACCCTTTGGAAGTTCCAGAGTTTAAGGGTGATTACCCCCTTGTTGCCTCAGCTGAAATGGGCCTCATCTCGCCTGAATTGGAGAACCTCCTGAATTTTCTCGAGTTGCGGCAGGTGCTCTCGACTTACGACGGGGACCTCAGGGACCCGCTCTGGTGGCCTCAGGAAAGGCCAGTCCCCATGCGAATTGCTCTGGGGCCTCTCGGGATTCCTCTCCCGTAGATTCCGGGGTCTAAGACCTTGTGTGGAGTCGGTGCCGAACCTGAGCATTCCTCTCCAGTGCTGACATGGATCTTGGGGTACTTCTGGAGTCTCCCCAGGGGAGTCAGTCCTCGTCTCGAGTGGGGCCATGTTCGTGCGATTTCCTCCCGAGCTTTAGCAGCAGTGTCACGCTTCCCTTCGCGAGGATCAAGGGATTTGTGTCTTTCCCTCGAGGCTTTCCCACGAGGCTTTCCAACGAGGCTTTCCCACAGGGCTGTCCCACGTGTCACCGTGGTGTGAGTCGATCCTCGGCTTGAAATTCGAGGCAGTGCAGGGAAAACAGGTTTCCCTGGAATGGACTGAGACATCCGGGGACTCTGGGAATGGTGGCACGACCCTGGAGTTCCTCTCGCCTTTCCTGTGGAGAGCGCCTCCTCTTGAAATGCGACGGGAACGCCGGGAATTCTTTCCCGAACACGCAGGGAAAGGATCCCTCCTCCTGGGCTAGGAGGTGGAAACGGGGCTCCTCTGGTTGTGGCGGGACTCTCTTGTTCCTCTCGAGTGGAGACGGGTATGTCGGGGAACTTCTTGAGTTGCAGCAAGGGTGTGAAGGACCCTTTGGAATTTCCAGAGGTAAGGTGTGATTAGCCTCGAGATACCTCAGGGGAAATAGGTCTCAGCTCGCCTGGAGGGAGAACCTCCTGGATTTTCTCGAGTTGCGGCTGGTGCTCTCGATTTACGACGGGGAACTCAGGGACCCGCTGTGGTGGCCTCAGGAAAGGCCAGTCCCCATGCGAGTTGCTCGGGGGCCTCTCGGCATTCCTTTCCCGTCGATGCCGGGGCCTAAGACCTTGTGTGGAGTCGGTGCCGGAACCGGAGGATTCCTCTCCAGTGCTGACATGGATCTTGGGTACTTCTGGAGTCTCCCCAGGGAGTCAGTCCACGTCTCGAGTGGGGGGCATGCACATGCGCTTTCCTCCCGAGCTGTAGCAGCAGTGTCACTCTTCCCTACGGGTGGATCAAGGATCTGTGGCTTTCCCTCGAGGTTTTTCCACGAGGCTTTCCCACGAGGCTTTCCCACAGGGCTGTCCAACGTGCCATCGCGGTGTGAGTCGATCCTCGGCTTGAAATTCGAGCAGTGCAGGGAAAACAAGTTTTCCCTGGAATGGACTGAGACATCTGGGGGACTCTGGGAATGGGGCCTGATACTGGAGTTCCTCTCGCCTTTCCTGTGGAGAGCGCCTACTCTTGAGATGCGACGGGAACGCCAGGAATCTTTCCCGACCACGCAGGGAAAGGTTCCCTCCTCTCGAGCGGCAGGCGGAAACGGGGCCACTCTGGATGGGCGGGACCCTCGATTCCTCTCGAGTGGAACGGGGTATGTCGGGGAACTTCTTGAGTTGCAGCAAGGGTGTGAAGGACCCTTTGGAAGTTCCAGATGTTAGTGTGATTAGCTCGAGACGCCCCTCAGCGGAAATGGGCCTCATCTCGCCTGGAGGGGAGAACCTCCTGGATTTTTCTCGAGTTGCGGCAGGTGCTCTCGACTTAC
>NW_017204871.1:0-5493 GCF_001704415.2 Capra hircus
GTTCCCCAAGATCCATGGTCAGCACTGGAGGGGAATCCTCAGGTTGCAGCAACGACTCCACACAAGGTCTTAGGCCCCGGCATCGACGGGAGAGGGAATCCCGAGAGGCCCCCGAGCAACTCGCATGGGGACTGACCGTTCCTGAGGCCACCAGAGCGGGTCCCTGAGCGTCCCCGTCGCAAGTCGAGAGCACCTTCTGCAACCGAGAAAATCCAGGAGGTTGTCCCTCCAGGCGAGATGAGGCCCATTTCCAATGAGGCGTCTCGAAGCTAATCAAAACTAACCTCTGGAACTTCCAAAGGGTCCGTCACACCCTTGCTGCAACTCAAGAATTTCCCCGACATACTCGTCTCCACTCGAGAGGAAGAACGACAGTCCCGCCCACATCCAGAGGAGCCCCGTTTCTGCCTCCTAGCTCGAGAGGAGGGATCCTTTCCCTGCGTGGTCGGTCAAGTATTCCGGCGTTCCGGTCGCATCTCAAGAGAGGCGCTCTCAACAGGAAAAGGCCGAGAGGAACTCCAGGGTCGTGCCACCATTCCCAGAGTCCCCCAGATGTCTCAGTCCTCTGCATGGAAACCTGTTTTCCCTGCACTGCCTCCACTTTCAAGCGAGGATCGACTCACACCACGGTGGCACGTGGGACAGCCTTGTGGGAAAGCCTCGTGGGAAAGCCTCGAGGCAAAGCCACAGATCCCTTGATCCACGCGAAGGGAAGCGCGACACTGCTGCTACAGCTCGGGAGGAATGCACACGTGCATGCCCCCACTCGGGACGAGGACTGACTCCCCTGGGGATTCTCCAGAATACACCAAGATCCATGTCAGTACTGGAGAGGAATCCTCAAGTTCCGGCACCCACTCCACACAAGATCTTAAGCCCCGGCATCGACGGGAGAAGAATCCGAGAGGCCCCCAAGCAACTCGCATCGGGACTGGCCTTTCCTGAGGCCACCAGAGCTGGTCCCTGATGTCCCCGTCGTAACACGAGAGCACCTGCCTCAACTCGAGAGTATCGAGGAGGTTCTCCCCTCCAGGCGAGATGAGGCCCATTTCCGCTGAGGCGTCTCGAGGCTAATCACACCGAAGCTCTGGAACTTCCAAAAGGGTCCTTCACACCCTTGCTGTAACTCAAGAAGTTCCCGACATACCAGTCTCCACTCGAGAGGAAGCACGAGAGTTCTGCCCACATCCAGAGGAGCCCCGTTTCCGCCTCCTAGCTCGAGAGGAGCGGATCCTTTCCCTGCGTGGTCGGGAAAGAATTCCGGCCTTCCTGTCGCATCTCAAGAGGAGGCGCTCTCCACAGGAAAGGCGAGAGGAACTCCAGGGTCGTGCCACCATTCCCAGAGTCCACCAGATGTCTCTGTCCATTCCAGGGAAACCTTTTTCCCTGCACTGCTCGGACGTTCAAGCCGAGGATCGACTCACACCACGGTGGCTCGTGGACAGCTACTGTGGGAAAGCCTCGTGGGAAATCCTCATGGGAAAGCCTCAAGCGAAAGGCCACAGATCTCATGATCCACGTCTATGGAAGCGTGAAACTGCTGTTACAGCTCGGGAGGAAAGCACACGTGCATGCCCCCACTCGAGAGGAGGACTGACTCCACTGGGGAGACTCCAGAAGTACCCCAAGATCCATGTCTGGCACTGGAGAGTGGAATCCTCAGGTTCCCGCGCACTGACTCCACACAAGGTCTTGGGCCCCGGCATCGACGGGAGAGGAATCCCGAGAGGCCCCGAGCAACTCGGCATGGGGGACTGGCCTTTCCTGAGGCCACCAGAGCGCGTCCCGGATGTCCCCGTCGTAAGTCGAGAGCACCTGCCGCAACTCCAGAAAATCCCAGGAGGTTCTCCCCTCCAGGCGAGATGAGGCCCATTTCCGCTCAGGCGTCTCGAGGCTAATGAACCTAACCTCTGGAACTTCCAAAGGGTCCTTCACACACTTGCTGCAACTCATGAAGTTCCCCGACATACCCGTCTCCACTCGAGAGGAAGCACGAGAGTCCCGCCCACATCCAGAGGAGCCCTGTTTCGCCTCCTAGCTCGAGAGGAGGGTTCCTTTCCCTGCGTGGTGGGGAAAGAACTCACGGCGTTCCCGTCGCATCTCAAGAGGAGGCGCTCTCCACAGGAAAGGCGAGAGGAACTCCAGGGTCGTGCCACCATTCCCAGAGTCCCCCAGATGTCTCAGTACATTCCAGGAAAACCTGTTTTCCCTGCACTGCCTCGACTTTCAAGCCGAGGATCGACTCACACCACGGTGGCACGTGGGACAGCCCTGTGGGAAAGCCTCGTGGAAAGCCTCGTGGGAAAGCCTCGAAGGAAAGCCACTGATCCCTTGATCCACTTGACGAGAAGCGTGACACTGCTCCTACAGCTCGGTAGGAAAGCACACGTGCATGCCCCCACTCGAGACGAGGACTGACTCCCTTGGGAGACTCCAGAAGTACCCGAAGATCCATGTCAGCACTGGACAGAAATCCTCAGGTTCCGGCACAGACTCCACACAAGGGCTTAGGCCCCGCATCGACGTGAGAGAAATCCCGAGAGCCCCGAAGCAACTCGCATGGGGACTGGCCTTTCCAGAGGCCACCAGAGCGGATACCTGAGGTACCCATCCAAAGTCGAAAGAACCTGCCCAACTCGAGAAAATCTAGGATGTTCTCCCCTCCAGGCTAGATGAGTCCCATTTCGGCTGAGGCGTCTCGAGGCTAATCACACCTAACCCTGGAACTTCCAAAGGGTCCTTCACACCCTTGCTGCAATTCAAGAAGTTTCCCGACATACCCGTCTCCACTCGACAGGAAGCACGAGAGTCCCGCCCACATCCAGAGGAACCCCATTTCCGCCTCCTAGCTCGAGAGGAGGGATCCTTTCCCTGCGTGATCGGAAAAAATCCCGGCGTTTCCGTCGCATCTCAAGAGGAGGCGCTCCCACAGGAAAGGCGAGAGGAACTCCAGGGTCGTGCCACATTCCCTGAGTCCCCCAGATGTCTCAGTCCATTCCAGGGAAACCTGTTTTCCCTGAACTGCCTCGACTTTCAAGCCGGAAATCGACTCACACCACGCTGGCACGTGGGACAGCCCTGTGGGAAAGCCTCGTGGGAAAGCCTAGATGGAAAGCCTAGAGGGAAGGCCACAGATCCCTTGATCCACGCGAAGGAAGCGCGACACTGCTGCTACAGCTCGGGAGGAAAGCACACGTGCATGCCCCACTCGAGAAGAGGACTGACTCCCCTGGGGAGACTCCAGAAGAACCCCAAGATCCATGTCAGCACTGGAGAGGAATCCTCAGGTACCTTAACCGACTCCACACAAGATCTTAGGCCCGGCATCGACGGGAGAGGAATCCCGAAGGCCCCCGAGCAACTCGCATGGGGACTGGCCTTTCCTGAGGCCACCAGAGCGGGTCCCTGAGGTCCCCGTCATAAGTCGAGAGCACCTGCCGCAATTCGAGAAAATCTAGAAGGTCCCACCTCCAGGCGAGATGAGGCCATTTCCGCTGAGGCATCTTAAGACTAATCACACCTAACCTCTGGAACTTCCAAAGGGTCCTTCACACCCTTGCTGCAACTCAAGAAGTTCCCCGACATACCCGTCTCCACCCGAGTGGAAGCACGAGAGTTCCGCCCACATCCAGAAGAGCCCCGTTTCCGCCTCCTAGCTCGAGAGCAGGGATCTTTTCCCTGCCTGGTCGGGAAAGAATTCCCGGCGTTCCTGTCGCATTCAAGAGGAGGCGCTCTCCACAGGAAAGGCGAGAGGAACTCCAGGGTCGTGCCACCATTCCCAGAGTCCCCCAGATGTCTCAGTCCATTCCAGGGAAACCTGTTTTCCCTTCACTGCCTCGACTTTCAAGCGACGATCGACTCACACCATGGTGGCACGTGGGACAGCCCTGCTGGGAAGCCTCGTGGGAAAGCCTCGTGGGGGAAAGCCTCGAAAACACAGATCCCTTGATCCACGTGAAGGAAAGCGTGATACTGCTGCTATAGTTCGGAGGAAAGCGCACGTGTATGCCCCACTCGAGACGATTACTGACTCCCCTTGGGAACTCCATAAGTTCCCCAAGATCCATGTCAGCACTGGAGAGGAAATCCTCAGGTTCCGGCACTTTCTCCACACAAGGTCTTAGGCCCAGCATCGACAGGAGAGGTGTCCCGAGAGGCCCGCGAGCAACTCGCATGGGGACTGGCGATTCCTGAGGCCACCAGAGCGGGTCCTGAGGTCCCCATCGTAAGTCGAGAGCACCTGCCGCAACTCGAGAAAATCCAGGAGGTTCTCCCTTCCATGCGAGATGAGGCCCATTTCCGCTGAGGCGTCTCGAGGCTAATCACATCTAACATCTGGAACTTCCAAAGGGTCCTTCACACCCTTGCTGCAAGTCAAAAGTTCTCCGACATACCCATCTCCACTCGAGAGGAAGGACGAGGGTCCCGCCCACATCCAGTGGAGCCCGTTTCCGCCTCGTAGCTCGAGAAGAGGGATCCTTTCCCTTCGTCTTCGGGAAAGAATTCCAGGCCTTCGCGTCGCATATCAAGAGGAGGCGCTTTCAACAGGAAAGACGAGAGGAACTCCAGGGCCTTGCCAGCATTCTAAGAGTCCCCCAGATGTCTAAGTCCATTCAGGAAGAACCTGTTTTCCCTGCACTGCCTCGACGTCCACGCCGAGGATCGACTCACACCACCGTGGACGGGACAGCCCTGTTGGAAAGCCTCGTGGGAAAGCCTCAATGGAAAGCGACAGATCCCTTGATCCACACGTCAGCAAGCGTGACACTGCTGCTACAGCTCGTGAGGAAATGGCAGGTGCATGCCCCCACACGAGATGAGGAATGACTCCCCTGGCGAGACTCCAGAAGTACGGAAAGATTCATGTCAGCAATGGAGAGGCATCCTCAGGGTTGGCCCGACTCAAAAAGGTCTTAGGCCCCGGCATCGACGGGAGAGGAATCCCGAGAGGCTCCAGAGCAACTCGCTTGGGGACTGGCCTTTCCTGAGGCCACCAGAGCGGTCCCTGAGGTCCCGTCTTAAGTTGAGAGCACCTGCAACAACTCGAGAAAATCCAGGAGGTTCTCCCCTCCAGGCGAGATGAGGCCATTTCCGCTGAGGCGTCTCGAGGATAATCACACCTAATATCTGGAACTTCCAAAGGGTCCTTCACACCCTTGCTGCAACTCAAGAAGTTTCCCGACATACCCGTCTCCACTCGAGACGAAGCACGAGAGTCCCGCCCACATCCAGAGGAGCCCCGTTTCCGCCTCATAGCTAGAGAGGAGGGGATCCTTTCCCTGCGTGGTCGGGAAAGAGTTCCCGGCGTTCCCGTCGCATCTCAAGCGGAGGCGCTCTGCACAGGAAAGGCCAGAGGAACTCCACGGTCGTGTCACGATTCCAGAGTACCCCAGATGTCTCAGTCCATTCCAGGAAACCCTGTTTTCCCTGCACTGCCTCGACTTTCAAGCGAGGATTGACTCACACCACGGTGGCACGTGGCGACAGCCCTGA
>NW_017204872.1:0-5493 GCF_001704415.2 Capra hircus
AGCAGTGTCACGCTTCCCTTCGCGAGGATCAAGGGATCTGTGGCTTTCCCACGAGGCTTTCCCACAGGGCTGTCCCATGTGCCACCGTGGTGTGAGTCGATCCTCGCTTGAAAGTCGAGGCAGTGCAGGGAAAACAGGTTTCCCTGGAATGGACTGAGACATCTTGGGACTCTGGAATGGGGCCTGATCCTGGAGTTCTTCTCGCCTTTCCTGTGGAGAGCGCCTCGTCTTGAGATGCGACGGGAACGCTAGGAATTCTTTCCCGACACGCAGGGAAGGAACCCTCCTCCTCGAGCTAGCAGGCGGAAACGGGGCCACTCTGGATATGGGCGGGACTCTCCATTCCTCTAGAGTGGAGACGGGTATGTCGGGGAACTTCTTGAGGTTGCAGCAAGGGTGTGAAAGACCTTTGGAAGTTCCAGAGTTTAGTGTGATTACCCCCTACTTGCCTCAGCGGAAATGGGCGTCATCTCGTCTGGAGGGGAGAACCTCCTGGATTTCTCGAGTTGCGGCAGGTGCTCTCGACTTACGAAGGGGCCTCAGGGATCCGTTCTGGTGGCCTCAGTAAAGGCCAGTCCCCATGGGAGTTGCTCGGGGCTCTCGGGATTCCTCTCCCGTCGATGCTGGGGCCTAAGACCTTGTGTGGACTCAGTGCCGGAACCTGAGGATTCCTCTCCAGTGCAGACATGGATCTTGAGGTACTTCTGGATTCTCCCCAGGGCAGTCAGTTCTGGTCTCGAGTGGAGGCATGCACGTGCGCTTTCCTCCGAGCTGTAGCAGCAGTGTCACGCTTCCCTATGCGTGGATCAAGGGATGCGGCTTTTCCCTCGAGGCTTTCCCACGAGGTTTCCACGAGGCTTTTCCACAGGGCTGTCCCACCTGTCACCATGTTGTGAGTCGATCCTCGGCTTGAAAGTCGAGGCAGTGCAGGGAAAACAGATTTCCCTGGAATGTACTGAGACATCTGGGGGACTCTGGGAATGGTGGCACGACCCTGGAGTTCCTCTCGCCTTTCTGTACAGAGAGCCTCCTCTTGAGATGGGTCGGGAACGCCGGGAATTCTTTCCGACCACGAAGGAAAGGATACCTCCTCTCGAGGTAGCAGGCGGAAAACGGGGCCCCTCTGGATGTGGGCGGGACTCTCGTGCTTCCTCTCGAGGGAGACAGTATGTCGGGGAACTTCTTGAGTTGCAGAAGGGTGTGAAGAACCCTTTGGAAGTTCCAGAGGTAAGTGAATATCCTGGAGACGCCTCAGCGGAAATGGGCCTCATCTCGCCTGGAGGAGAGAACCTCCTGGATTTTCTCGAGTTGCGGCAGGTGCTCTCGACTTACGACGGGGACCTCAGGGACCCGCTCTGGGGCCTCAGGAAAGCCCAGTCCCCATGCGAGTTGCTCGGGGGCCTCTCGGGATACCTCTCCCTTCGATGCTGGGGCCTAAGCCCTTGTGTGGAGTCGGTGCCGGAACCTGAGGGTTCCTCTCCCTACTGACATGGATCTTGGGGTACTTCTGCAGTCTCCCCAGGGGAGTCAGTCCCCGTCTCGAGTGGGGCATGCACGTGCGCTTTCCTCCCGAGCCGTAGCAGCAGTGTCACGCTTCCCTACGCGTGGATAAAGGGATCTGTGGCTTTCCCTCGAGGCTTTCGCACGAGGCTTTCCCACAGGGCTGTCCCACGTGCCATCGTGGTGTGAGTCGATCCTCGGCTTGAAAGTCGAGGCAGTGCAGGGAAAAACAGTTTTCCCTGGAATGGACTGAGACATCCAGGGGACTCTGGGAATGGTGGCACGACCCTGGAGTTCCTCTCGCCTTTCCTGTGGAGAGCGCCTCCTGTTGAGATGCAACGGGAACGCCGGGAATTCTTTCCCGACCACGCTGGGAAAGGATCCCTCCTCTCGAGCTAGGAGACGGAAACGGGGCTCCTTTGGATGTGGGCGGGACTCTCGTGCTTTCCTCTCAAGTGGAGACGGATATGTCTGGGAACTTCTTGAGTTGCAGCAAGGGTGTGAATGACCCTTTGGAAGTTCCAGAGGTTAGGTGTGATTAGCCTCGAGACGCCTCAGCGGAAATGGGCCTCATCTCGCCTGGAGGGGAAAACCTCCTGGATTTTCTCGAATTGCGGAAGGTGCTCTCAACTTACGACGGGGACCTCAGGGACCCGCTTTGGTGGCCTCAGGAAAGGCCAGTCCGCATGCGAGTTGCTTGGGGGCCTCTCGGATTCCTCTCCCGTCCGATGCCGGGGCCTAAGACCTTGTGTGGAGTAGGTGCCGGAACCAGAGGATTCCTGTCCAGGGCTGACATTGATCTTGGGGTACTTCTGGAGTCTCCCCAGGGGAGTCAGTCCTCGTCTCGAGTGGGGGCATGCCACGTGCGCTTTCCTCCCGAGCTGTAGCAGCAGTGTCGCGCTTCCCTTCGCGTGGATCAAGGGATCTGTGTCTTTCCCTCAAGGCTTTCCCACGAGGCTTTCCCACAGGGCTGTCCCACGTGCCACCGTGGTGTGAGTCGATCCTCGGCTTGAAAGTCGAGGCAGTGCAGGGAAAAAAGTTTTCCCTCTAATGGACTGAGACATCCAGCGGCCTCTGGGAATGGTGGCACGACCCTGGAGTTCCTCTCGCCTTTCCTGTGGAGAGCGCCTCCTCTTGAGATGCGACGGGAACGCCGGATTTCTTTCCCGATGACGCAGGGAAAGGATCCTCCTCTCGAGCTAGTAGGCAGAAACGGGGCTCCTCTGGATGTGGGCGGGACTCTCGTGCTTCCTCTCGAGTGGAAACGGTATGTAGGGGAACATCTTGAGTTGCAGCCAGAGTGTGAAGCACCGTTTGGAAGTTCCAGAGATTAGGTGTGATTAGCCTCGAGACGCCTCAGCAGAAATGGGCCTCATCTCGCCTGGAGGGGAGAACCTCCTGGATTTTCTCGAGATAGGGCAGTTGCTCTCGACTTACGACGGGGACCTCAACGACCCGCTCTGGGGGCCTCAGAAAAGGCCACTCCCCATGCGAATTGCTCGGGGCCTCTCGGGATTCCTCTCCCGTCGATGCCGGGCCCTAAGACCTTGTGTGGAGTCAGTGCCGGAACCTGAGGTTTCCTCTGCCAGTGCTGACATGGATCTTGGGTACTTCTGGAGTCTCCCCAGGGGAGTCAGTCCTCGTCTCGAGTGGGGGCATGCACCTGTGCTTTCCTCCCTAGCTGTAGCAGCAGTGTCATGCTCCAGTCGCGTGGATCAAGGGATCAGTGGCTTTCCCTCAAGGCTTTCCCACGAGGCTTTCCAACAAGGGCTTTCTTTCCCACAGGGCTGTCCCACGTGCGTGGTGTTAGTCGATCCTCGGCTTGAAAAGTCGAGGCCGTGCAGGGAAAACAGGTCTCCCTGGAATGGACTGAGACATCTGGGGGACTCTGGGATTGGTGGCACGACCATGGAGTTCCTCTCGCCTTTCCTCTGGAGAGCGCGACCTCTTGAGATGCGTCGGGAACGCCGGGAAATCTTTCTCGACCACGCAAGGAATGGATCCCTCCTCTCGAGCTAGGAGGCGGAAACGGGGCTCCTCTGGATGTGAGCGGGACTCTCGTGCTTCCTCTCAGTGGAGACGGGTATGTCGGGGAACTTCTTGAGTTGCAGCAAGGGTGTGAAGGACCCTTTGGAAGTTCCAGATGTTAGATGTGATTAGCCTCGAGACGCCTCAGCCGAAATGGGCCTCATCTCGCCTGGAGGGGAGAACCTCCTGGATTTTCTCGAGTTTCGGCAGGTGCCCTCGACTTATGACGGGGACCTCAGGGACCCGCTCTGGTGGCCTCAGGAAAGGCCAGTCCCCATGCGAGTTGCTCTGGGGCCTCTCGGGATTCCTCTCCCATCGATTCCGGGGCCTAATAGCTTGTGTGGAGTCGGTGCCGGAACCAGAGGATTCCTCTCCAGTGCTAACATGGATCTTGGGGTACTTCTGGAGTCTCCCCAGGGGAGTCAGTCCTCGTCTCGAGTGGGGGCATGCACGTGCGCTTTTCCTCCGAGCTGTAGCAGCAGTGTCACGCTTCCCTACGCGTGGATCAAGGGATCTGTGGCTTTCCCTCGAGGCTTTCCCGCGAGGCTTTCCCACGAGGCTTTCCCACAGGGCTGTCCAACCTGCCATCGCGGTGTGAGTCGATCCTCGCTTGAAAGTGGAGGCAGTGCAGGGAAACAGGTTTCCTTGGAATGGACTGAGACATCTGGGGGACTCTGGGAATGGGGCCTGATACTGGAGTTCCTCTCGCCTTTAATGTGGAGAGCGCCTCCTCTTGAGATGAGACGGGAACGCTAGGAATTCTTTCAGGACCACGCAGGGAAAGGATCACTCCTCTCGTGCTAGCAGGCGGAAACGGGGCCACTCTGGATACGGGCGGGACGCTCGGGTTCCTCTTGAGTGGAGACGGGTATGTCGGGGTACTTCTTGAGTTGCAGCAAGGGTGTGAAGGACCCTTTGAAGTTCCAGAGTTTAAGTCTGATTACCCCTAGTTGCCTCAGCGAAATGGGCCTCATCTCGCCTGGAGGGGAGAACCTCCTGGATTTTCTCGACTTGCGGCAGGTGCTCTCGACTTACGACGAGGGCCTCAGGGACCCGCTCTGGTGGCCTCAGGAAAGGCGAGTCCCCATGCGAGTTTCTCCCCGGGCCTCTCGGATTCCTCTCCCGTCGATGCTGGGGCCTAAGACCTTGTGTGGACTCAGTGACGGAACCTGAGGATTCCTCTCCAGTGCCGACATGGATCTTGGGGTACTTCTGGAGTCTCCCCAGGGGAGTCAGTCCTCGTCTCGAGTAGGGGCATGCACGTGCGCTTTTCCCGAGCTGTAGCAGCAGTGTCACCTTCCCTACGCGTGGATCAAGGGATCTGTGGCTTTCCCTCGAGGCTTTCACACGAGGCTTTCCACGAGGTTTTCCCACAGGGCTGTCCAACCTGCCATCGCGTGAGTCGATCCTCGCTTGAATGTCGAGGCAGTGCAGGGAAAACAGGTTTCCCTGGAATGGACTGAGACATCTTGGGGACTCTGGGAATGGTGGCACGACCCTGGATTTCCTCTCGCCTTTCCTGTGGAGAGCGCCTCCTCCTGAGATGCGACGGGAACGCCGGGAATTCTTTGCCGACCACGAAAGGAAAGGATCCCTCCTCTCGAGCTAGGAGGCGGAAACGGGGCCCTCTGGATGTGGGCGGGACTCTCGTGCTTCCTCTTGAGTGGAGACGGGTATGTCGGGGAACTTCTTGAGTTGCAGCAAGGCTGTGAAGGACCCTTTGGAAGTTCCAAAGATTAGGGGGTGATTAGCTTCCAGTCGCCTCAGCGGAAATGGGCCTCATCTCGCCTGGAGGGGACAACCTCCTGGATTTTCTCGAGTTGCGGCAGGTGCTCTCGACTTACGACGGGGACCACAGGGACCCCCTCTGGTGGCCTCAGGAAAGGCCAGTCCCCATGCGAGTTGCTCGGAGCCTTTCGGGATTTCTTCTCCCGTCGATGCCGGGGCCTAAGACCTTGTGTGGAG
>NW_017204873.1:0-5492 GCF_001704415.2 Capra hircus
ACACCTCTGAATTTGGGCAGGACTGTCGTGCTTCCTCTCGAGTGGAGACGGGTATGTCGGGGAACTTCTTGAGTGCAAGGCAAGGGTGTGAAGGACCCTTTGTAAGTTCCAGAGTTTAGGTGTGATTAGCCTCGAGACGCTCAGCGGAAATGGCTCATCTCGCCTTGAGGGGAGAACCTCCTGGATTTTCTCGAGTTGCGGCAGGTGCTCTCACTTACGACGGGTACCTCAGGACCCGCTCTGGTGGCCTCAGGAAAGGCCAGTCCCATGCGAGTTGCTCGGGGGCCTCTCGGGATTCTCTCCGTTGATGCCGGGACCTAAGACCTTGCGTGGAATCAGTGCCGGAACCTGAGGATTCCTCTCCAGTGCTGACATGATCTTGGGGTACTTCTGGAGTCTCCCCAGGGGAGTCAGTCCTCGTCTCGAGGGGGAAATGCACGTGCGCTTTCCTCACGAGCTGTAGCAGCAGTGTCGCGCTTCCCGCTGCGGTAGATCATGGGATCTGTGGCTTTCCCTCGAGGCTTTCCCAGGAGGCTTTCCCACGAGGCTTTTCCCACAGGGCTGTCCCACGTGGCCACCGTTGTGTGAGTCGATCCTCAGGTTGAAAGTCGAGGCAGTGCAGGTAAAACAGGTTTCCCGCTGGAATGGAATGAGACATCTGGGGGACTCTGGGAATGGTGACACGACCCTGGAGTTCCTCTCCTTTCCTGTGGAGAGCTCCTCCTCTTGAGTTGGGACGGGAACGCGGGAATTCTTTCCCGACCAGGCAGGGAAAGGATCCCTCCTCTCGAGCTAGGAGGCGGAAACGGGGCTCCTCTGGATATGGGCGGGACTCTCGTGCTTCCTCTCGAGTGGAGACGTGTATGTCGGGGAACTTCTTGAGTTGCAGCAAGGGTGTGAGGGACCCTTTGGAAGTTCCAGAGGTTAGGTGTGATTAGCCTCGAGACGCCTCAGCGGAAATGGGCCTCATCTAGCTTGGAGGGGAGAACCTCCTGGATTTTCTCGAGTTGCGGCATGTGCTTCTCGACTTACGTCGGGGACCTCAGGGACCCGCTCTGGTGGCCTCAGGAAAGGCCAGTCCACATGCGAGTTGCTCGGGGGCCTCTCGGGATTCCTCTCCCGTCGATGCCGGGGCCTAAGACCTAGTGTGAAGTCGGTGCCGGAAGCTGAGGATTCCTCTCCAGTGCTGACATGGATCTTGGGTACTTCTGGAGTCTCCCCAGGGGAGTCAGTCCTCGTCTCCAGAGGGGTATGCACGTGCGCTTTCCTCCGAGCTGTGGCAGCTGTGTGGCACTTCCCTTCGCGTAGATCAAGGTATCTGTGGCTTTCATTGAGGCTTTCCCAGGAGGATTTCCGAGGAGGATTTCCCACGAGACTATCCCTCGAGGCTTTCCCACAGGGTTGTCCCACGTGCCACCGTGGTGTGAGTCGATCCTTGGCTTGAAAGCCGATTCAGTGCAGGGAAAACAGGTTTCCCTGGAATGGGCGGAGACATCTGGGGGACTCTGGGAATGGTGGCACGACCCTGGAGTTCCTCTCACCTTTCCCGTGAGAGCACGTCCTCTTGAGATGCGACGGAACGCTGGGAATTCTTTCCGACCACGCAGGGAAAGGAACCCTCCTCTCGAGCTAGGAGGCGGAAACGGGGCTCCTCTGGATGTGGGGGTGACTCTCGTGCTTCCTCTCGAGTGGAGACGGGTATGTCGGGAACTTCTTGAGTTGCAGCAAGTGTGTGAAGGACCCTTGGAAGTTGCAGATGTTAGATGTGATTAGCCTCGAGACGCCTCAGTGGAAACGGGCCTCATCTCGCCTGGAGAGGAGAACCTACTGGATTTTCTCGAGTTGCGGCAGGTGCTCTCCACTTACGACGGGGACCTCAGGGACCGCTCTGGTGGCCTCAGGAAAGGCCAGTCCCCATGCGAGTTGCTCGTGGGCTTCTCAGGATTCCTCTCCCGTCGATGCCGGGGCCTAAGACCTTGCGTGGAGTCGGTGCCGGAACCTGAGGATTCCTCTCCAGTGCTGACATGGATCTTGGGGTACTTCTGGAATCTCCCTCGGGGAGTCAGTCCTCATCTCGAGTGGGGGCATGCACGCGCGCTTTCCTCCCGAGTTGTGGCAGCCAGTGTGGCACTTCCATTCGCGTGGATCAAGGGGTCTGTGGCTTTCCCATCGAGGCTTTCCAACCCAGAGGCCCAGGCTGTCCCACGTGCCACCGTGGTGTGATCCGATCCTCGGCTTGAAAGTCGAGGCAGTGCAGGGAAAACAGGTTTCCCTGGAATGGACTGAGACATCTCGGGGACTCTGGGAATGGTGGCACCGACCCTGGAGTTCCTCTAGCCTTTCCTGTGGAGAGCGCCTCCTCTTGAGATGCGACGGAAATGCCGGGAATTCTTCCCGACCACGCAGGGAAAGGATCCCTCCTCTCGAGCTAGGAGCGGAAACGGGGCTCCTCTGGATGTGGGCGGGACTCTCGTGCTTCCTCTCGAGTGGAGACGGTATGTCGGGGAACTTCTTGAGTTGCAGCAAGGGTGTGAAGGACCCTTTGGAAGTTCCAGATGTTAGATGTGATTAAGCCTCAAGACGCCTCAGCGGAAATGGGCCTCATCTCGCCTGGAGGGGAGAACCTCCTGGATTTTCTCGAGTTGCGGCAGGTAGCTCTCGACTTACGTCGGGGACCTCAGGGAACCCGCTCTGGTGGCCTCAGGAAAGGCTAGTCCCCATGCGAGTTGCTCGGGGCCTCTCGGGATTCCTCTCCCGTCGATCGCCGGGGCCTAAGACCTTGTGTGGAGTCTGGTGCCGGAACCTGAGGATTCCTCTGCCAGTGCTGACATGGATCTTGGGGTACTTCTGGAGTCTCCCCAGGGGAGTCAGTCCTCGTCTCGAGTGGGGGCATGCACGTGCGCTTTCCTCCCGAGCTGTGGCAGCAGTGTGGCACGCTTCCCTTCGTGGATCAAGGGATCTGTGGCTTTCCATCGAGGCTTTCCCAGGAGCTTTCCCACGAGGCTTTCCCTCGAGGCTTTCCCACAGGGCTGTCCCACGTGCCACTGTGGTGTGAGTCGAATCCCCGGCTTGAAAGTCGACGCAGTATACGAAAATCAGGTTCCCTGGAATGAACTGAGACATCTGGGGGACTCTGGGAATGGTGGCACGACCCTGGAGTTCCTCTCGCCTTATCTGTGGAGAGCGGCCTACTCTTAAGATGCAAAGGGAACGCCGGGAATTCTTTGGCGACCACGCAGGGAATGGATCCCTCCTCTCGAGCTAGGAGGCGAAAACGGGGCTCCTCTCGATGTGGGCAGAACTCTCGTGCTTCCTCTCGAGTGGAGACGGGTAGGTCGGGGAACTTCTTGAGTTGCAGCAAGGGTGTGAATGGACCCTTTGGATGTTCCAGATGTTAGATGTGATTAGCCTCGAGACGCCTCAGTGGAAATGGGCCTCATCTCGCCTGGAGGGGAGAACCTCCTGGATTTTCTCGACGTTGCGGCAGGTGCTCTCGTCTTATGACAGGGACCTCAGGGACCCGCTCTGGTGGCCTCAGGAAAGGCCAGACCCCATGCGAGTTGCTCGGGGGACTCTCGGGATTCCTCTCCCGTTGATGCCGGGCCTAAGACCTTGTGTGGAGTCCAGTGCCGGAACCTGAGGATTCCTCTCCAGTGCTGACATGGATCTTGGGGTACTTCTAGGAGTCTCCCCAGGGGAGTCAGTCCTTGTCTCGAGTGGGGGCATGCACGTGCGCTTTCCTCCCGAGCTGTGGCAGCAGTGTGGGCTTCCCTTCGTGTGGATCAAGGGATCTGTGGCTTTCCCTCGAGGCTTTCCCACGAGGCTTTCCCACGACGGCTTTCCCATAGGGCTGTCCCACGTGCCACCGTGGGTGTGAGTCAATCCTCGGCTTTGAAAGTCGAGGCAGTGCAGGGAAAACAGGTTTCCCTGGAATGGACTGTGACATCTGGGGGACTCTGGGAATGGTGGCACGACCCTGAGTTCCTCTCGCCTTTCCTGTGGAGAGCGCCTCCTCTTGAGATGCGTCGGGGAACGACGGGAATTCTTTCCCGAGCAGGCAGGGAAAGGATCCCACCTCTCGAGCTAGGAGGCGGAACGGGGCTCCTCTGGATGTGGGCGGAACTCTCGTGCTTCCTCTCGAGTGGAGACGGGTATGTCGGGGAACTTCTTGAGTTGCCAGCAAGGGTGTGAGGGATCCTTTGGAAGTTCCAGAGGTTAGGTGTGATTAGCCTCGAGATGCCTGAGCGGAAATGGGCCTCATCTCGCCTGGAGGGAGAAACTCCTGGATTTTCTCGAGTTGCGGCAGGTACTCTCGACTTACGACGGGGACCTCAGGGACCCGCTCTGGTGGCCTCAGGAAACGCCAGTCCCCCATGCGAGTTGCTCGTGGGCCTCTCGGGATTCCTCTCCCGTCGAAGCCGGTGCCTAAGACCTCTCGTGGAGTCGGTGCCGGAACCTGAGGATTCCTCTCCTGTGCTGACATGGATCTTGAGGTACTACTGGAGTTTCCTCAATGGAGTCGGTCCTCGTCTCGAGTGGCGACATGCACGTGCACTTTCTTCCCGAGCTGTAGCAGCAGTGTCACGCTTCCCTTCACGTGGATCAACGGATCTGTGGCTTTCCCTCGAGACTTTCCCACGAGGCTCTCACACGAGGCTTTCCCACAGGGCTGTCCCACGTGCTACCATGGTGTGAGTCCATCCTTGGCTTGAAAGCCGAGCCAGTGCAGGGAAAACAGGTTTTCCCTGGAATTGACTGAGACATCTGGGGACTCTGGGAATGGTGGCACGACCCTGGCAGTTCCTCTCGCCTTTCCTGTGGAGATCTGCCCTCCTCTTGAGATGCGACTGGGAAACCCGGGAATTCTTTCCCGACCAGGCAAGGGAAAGGATCCCTCCTCTCGAGCTAGGAGGCAGAAACGGGGCTCCTCTGGATGTGGGCCGGACTCTCGTGATTCACTCTCGAGTGGAGACGGGTATGTCGGGGAACTTCTTGAGTTGCAGCAAGGGTGTGAAGGACCCTTTGCAAGTTCCAGAGCGTTCGGTGTGAATAGGCCTCGAGACGCCTCAGCGGAAATGGCCTCATCTCGCCTGGAGGAGAGAACCTCCTGGATTTTCTCGAGTTGCAGCAGGTGCTCTCGACTTACGACGGGGACCTCAGGGACCCGCTCTGGTGGCCTCAGGAAAGGCCAGTCCCCATGCGAGTTGCTCGGGGCCTCTCGGGATTCCTCTCCCGTCGATGCCGGGGCCTAAGATCTTGTGTGGAGACGGTACCGAACCTGAGCATTCCTCTCTAGTGCTGACATGGATCTTGGGGTACTTCTGGAGTATGAGTCTCCCAAGGAGTCATTTCTCTCTCCGATGGCCGCACGCTGACACAACAGCTGCTGTGTGCGCTTTCACTCCAGCTCAGCCAGCAACTTCGCAACTTACCTTCGCGGGAATCAAGATCTTGCTTTCACTCGAGCTTTCCCCGAGCTGTTCCACATCTCG
>NW_017204874.1:0-5492 GCF_001704415.2 Capra hircus
AAAAGGCTCCTCCGGATGTGGGCAGGACTCTCGTGCTTCCTCTCGAGTGGAGACGGGTAAGTCGGGGAACTACTTGAGTTGAAGCAAAGGGTGTTAAGGACCCTTTGGAAGTTCCAGAGGTTAGGTGTTATTAGCCTCGAGACGCCTCAGCGGAAATGGGCCTCATCTCGCCTGGAGGCGATAACCTCCTGGATATTCTCGAGTTGTGGCAGGTGCTCTCGACTTACGACGGGGACCTCAGGGACCCGCTCTGGTGGCCTCAGGAAAGTCCAGTCCCCATGCGAGTTGCTCGGGGGCCTCTCGGGTTCCTCTCCCATCGATGCCGGGGCCTAAGGTCTTGTGTGGAATCGGTGCCGTAACCTGAGCATTCCTCTCCAGTGCTGACATGGATCTTGGGGTTCTTCTGGAGTCTGCCCAAGGGAGTCAGTCCTCGACTCGAGAGGGGGCATGCACGTGCGCTTTCCTCCCGAGCTGTAGCAGCAGTGTCGCGCTTCCCTTCGCGTGGATAAATTGATCTGTGGCTTTCCCTCGAGGCTTTCCCACAGGGCTGTTCCACGTGCCACTGTAGTGTGACTAGATCCGCAGCTTGAAAGTCGAGGCAGTGCAGGGAAAACAGGTTTCCCTGTAATGGACTGATATATCTGGGGGACTCTGGGAATGGTGGCACGACCCTGGAGTTCCTCTCGCCTTTCCTGTGGAGAGCGCCTCCTCTTTCGATGCGACGGAACACTGGGAATTCTATCCCGACACGTCAGGGGAAGGATCCCTTCTCTCGAGATAGGAGGCGCAAACGGGGCTCCTCTGGAATGTGGGCGGGACTCTCGTGCTTCCTCTCGAGTGGAGACGGGTATGTCAGGGAACTTCTTGAGTTGCAGCAAGGGTGTGAAGGACCCTTTCGAAGTTCCAGGGGTTAAGTGTGATTAGCCCTCCATGCCTCATGGGAAAGTGGGCCTCATCTCGCCTGGAGGGGAGAAGCTCCCTGGATTTTCTCGAGTTGCGGCAGGTGCTCTCGACTTACGACGGCGACCTCAGGTACCAGCTCTGGTGGCCTCAGGAAAGGCCAATCCCCATGCGAGTTGCTCGGGGGCCTCTCGGGATTCCTCTCCCGTGGATGCCGGGGCCTAAGACCTTGTGTGGAGTTGGTGCCGGAACCTGAGGATTCCTCTCTCCAGTGCTGACATGGATCTTGGGGTACTTCTGGAGTCTCCCCAGGGGAGTCAGTCCTCGTCTCGAGTGGGGGCGTGCACGTGCGCTTTCCTCGCGAGCTGTAGGAGCAGTGTGGCGCTTCCCTTCGCGTAGTTCAAAGGGATCTGTGGCTTTCCCTCGAGGCTTTCCCACAGGGCTGTCCCACGTGCCACCGTGGTGTGAGTCGATCCTCGGCTTCAAAGTCGAGGCAGTGCAGGGAAAACTGGTTTCCCTGGAATGGACTGAGACATCTGGGGGACTCTGGGAATGGTGGCACCACCCTGGAGTTCCTCTCGCCTTTCCTGTGGAGAGAGCCTCCTCTTGAGATGCGACGGGAAACGCCGGGAAATCTTTCCCGACCACGCAGGGAAAGGATCCCTCCTCTTGAGAGAGGTGGCAGTAAAGGGTCTCCTTCGGATGTGGGCGGAACTCTCGTGCTTCCTCTCGAGTGGAGACGGGTAAGTCGGGGAACTACTTGAGTTGAAGCAAGGGTGTGAAGGACCCTTTTGAAGTTCCAGAGGTTAGGTGTTATTAGCCTCGAGACGCCTCAGCGGAAATGGGCCTCATCTCGCCTGGAGGGGAGAACCTCCTGGATTTTCTCGAGTTGCGGCAGGTGCTCTCGACTTACGACCGGGGACCTCAGGGACCCAGCTCTGGTGGCCTCAGGAAAGGTCAGTCCCCATGCGAGTTCCTTGGGGGCCTCTCGGGATTCCTCTCCCGTCGATGCTGGGGCCTAAGAACTTGTGTGGAGTCGGTGCCGGAACCTGAGGATTCCTCTCCAGTGCTGACATGGATCTTGGGGTACTTCTGGAGTCTGCCCAAGGGAGTCAGTCCTCTTCTCGAGAGGGCGCATGCACGTGCGCTTTCCTCCCGAGCTGTAGCAGCAGTGTCGCGCTTCCCTTCCCGAGGATCAATGGATCTGTGGCTTTCCCTCGAGGCTTTCCCACGAGGCTTTCCCACGAGGCTTTCCCACAGGGCTGTCCCACGTGCCACCGTGGTGTGAGTCGATCCTCGGCTTCTAAGTCGAGGTAGTGCAGGGAAAACAGGTTTCCCTGGAATGGACTGAGATATCTGGGGGACTCTGGGAATGGTGGCACGACCCTGGAGTTCCTCTCGCCCTTTCCTGTGGAGAGCGCCTCCTCTTGAGATCCAACAGGAAAACCGGGAATTCTTTCCCGACCACGCAGGGAAAGGATCCCTCCTCTCGAGCTAGGAGGCGCAAACGGGGCTCCTCTGGATGTGGGCGGGACTCTCGTGCTTCCTCTCGAGTGGAGACGGGTATGTCGGGGAACTTCTTGAGTTGCAGCAAGGGTGTGAAGGACCCTTTTGAAGTTCCAGAGGTTAGATGTGATTACCCTCGAGACGCCTCAGCGGAAATGGGCCTCATCTCGCCTGGAGGCGAGAACCTCCTGGATTTTCTCGAGTTGCGGCAGGTGCTCTCGACTTACGACGGGGACCTCAGGGACCCGCTCTGGTGGCCTCAGGAAAGTCCAGTCCCCATGCGAGTTGCTCGGGGGCCTCTCGGGGTTCCTCTCCCATCGATTCCGGGGCCTAAGTCTTGTGTGGAATCGGTGCCGTAACCTGAGCATTCCTCTCCAGTGCTGACATGGATCTTGGGGTTCTTCTGGAGTCTGCCCAAGGGAGTCAGTCCTCGTCTCGAGTGGGGGCATGCACGTGCGCTTTCCTCCCGAGCAGTAGCAGCAGTGTCGCGCTTCCCTTCGCGTGGATAAAGGGATCTGTGGCTTTCCCTTGAGGCTTTCACAAAGGGCTGTCCCACGTGCCACCGTGGTGTGACTCGATCCTCAGCTTGAAAGTCGAGGCAGTGCAGGGAAAACAGGTTTCCCTGGAATGGACTGAGATATCTGGGGGACTCTGGGAATGGTGGCACGACCCTGGAGTTCCTCTCGCCTTTCCTGTGGAGAGCGCCTCCTCTTTAGATGTGACGGAACCCTGGGAATTTTATCCCGAGCACTCAGGGGAAGGATCCCTCTTCTCGAGCTAGGAGGCGGAAACGGGGCTCCTCTGGATGTGGGCGGGACTCTCGTGCTTCCTCTCGAATGGAGACGGGTTTGTCGGGGAACTTTTGATTTGCAGCAAGGGTGTGAAGGACCCTTTGGAAGTTCCAGAGGTTAGGTGTGATTAGCCTCGAGACGACTCAGCGGAAATGGGCCTCATCTCGCCTGGAGGGGAGAACCTCCTGGATTTTCTCGAGTTGCGGTAGGTGCTCTCGACTTACGACGGCGACCTCGGGTACCAGCTCTGGTGGCCTCAGGAAAGGCCAGTCCCCATGCGAGTTGGCCTGGGGCCTCTCGGGATTCCTCTCCCGTCGATGCCGGGGCCTAAGACCTTGTGTGGAGTTGGTGCCGGAACCTGAGGATTCCTCTCCAGTGCTGACATGGATCTTGGGGTACTTCTGGAGTCTCCCCAGGGGAGTCAGTCCTCGTCTCGAGTGGGAGCATGCATGTGCGCTTTCCTCGCGACCTGTAGGAGCAGTGTGGCGCTTCCCTTCGCGTGGATCAAGGGATCTGTGGCTTTCCCTCGAGGCTTTCCCACGAGGCTTTCCCACAGGGCTGTCCCACGTGCCACCGTGGTGTGAGTCGATCCTCGGCTTGAAAGTTGAGGCCGTGCAGGGAAAAAACTTTTCCTGGAATGGACTGAGACATCTGGGGGACTCTGGGAATGGTGGCACGACCCTGGAGTTCCTCTCGCCTTTCCTGTGGAGAGCACCTCCTCTTTAGATGCGACGGAACACTGGGAATTCTATCCCGACCACGCAGGGGAAGGATCCCTCCTCTCGAGCTAGGAGGCGGAAACGGGGCTCCTCTGGATGTGGGCGGGTGTCTCGTGCTTCCTCTCGATTGGAGACGGGTATGTCGGGGAACTTCTTGAGTTGCAGCAAGGGTGTGAAGGACCCTTTGGAAGTTCCAGAGGTTAGGTGTGATTAACCACGAGAAGCCTCAGCGGAAATGGGCCTCATCTGGCCTGGAGGGGAGAACCTCCTGGATTTTCTCGAGTTGAGGCAGGTGCTCTCGACTTATGACGGGGACCTCAGGGACCCGCTCTGGTGGCCTCAGGAAAGTCCAGTCCCCATGCGAGTTGCTCGGGGGCCTCTCGGGATTCCTCTTCCGTCCGATGCCGGTCCTAAGACCTTGTGTGGAGTCAGGTGCCCGGAACCTGACGTTTCCTCTCCAGTGACGACATGGATCTCTGGGTACTTCTGAAGTCTCCCCAGGGGAGTCAGTCCTCGTCTCGAGTGGGGGCATGCACGTGTGCCTTCCTCCCGAGCTGTAGCAGCAGTGTCATGCTTTCCATGGAGTGGATCAAGGGATCTGTGGCTTTTCCTCAAGGCTTTCCCACGAAGGATATCCAACGAGGCTTTCCCACAGGGCTGTCCCACGTGCCACCGTCGTGTGAGTCGATCCTCGGCTTGAAAGACGAGGCAGTGCAGGGAAAACAGGTTTCCCTGGAATGGACTGAGACATCTGGGGGACTCTGGGAATGGTGGCACGACCCTGGGAGATCCTCTCGCCTTTCCTGTGGAGAGCGCCTCCTCTAGAGATGTGATGGGAACGCCGGAATTTTTCCCCGACCACGAAGGGAAAGGATCCCTCCTCTGGAGCTAGGAGGCGGAAACGGGGCTCCTCTGGATGTGGGGGGAACTCTCGTGCTTCCTCTCGAGTGGAGACGGGTATGTCGGGGAACTTCTTGAGTTGCAGCAAGGGTGTGAAGGACCCTTTGGAAGTTCCAGAGTTTAGGTGTGATTAGACTCGAGACGCCTAAGTGGAATTGGGCCTCATCTCACCTGGAGGGGAGAACCTCCTGGATTTTCTCGAGTTGCGACAGGTGCTCTCGACTTACGAAGGGGACCTCAGGGACCCGCTCTGGTGGCCTCAGGAAAGGCCAGTCCCCATGCGAGTTGCTCAGGGGCCTCCCGGAATTCCTCTCCCGTCGATGCCGGTGCGTAAGATTTTGTGTGGAGTCGGTGCCACAACCTGAGGATTCCTCTCCATTGCTGACATGCATCTTGGGTACTTCTTGAGTATCCCCAGGGGAGTCAGTGCTCGTCTCGAGTGGGGGCATGCACGTGTGCTTCCTCCCGAGCTGTAGCAGCAGTGTCATGCTTTCCCTTCGCTGGATCAAGGGATCTGTGGCTTTCCACGAGGCTTTCCCACGAGGCTTTCCCACAGGGATGTCCCAGGTGCCACCGTGGTGTGAGTCGATCCTCGGCTTGAAAGTCGAGGCAGTGCAGGGAAAACAGGTTTCCTGGAATGGACTGAGACATCTGGGGGACTCTGGGAATGGTGGCA
>NW_017204875.1:0-5490 GCF_001704415.2 Capra hircus
GGCATCGACGGGAGAGGAATCCCGAGAGGCCCTCGAGCAACTCGCATGGGACTGGCCTTTCCTGAGGCCACCAGAGCGCGGTCCCTGAGGTCCCCGTCGTAACGCCAGAACACCTGCGCCAACTCGAGATACTGCAGGAGGTTCTCCCCTCCAGGGGAGATGAGGCCCATTTCCTCTGAGGCTTCCCCAGGCTAATCACACCTAACCTCTGGAACTTCCAAAGGGTCCTTCACACCCTTGCTGCAACTCAAGAAGTTCCCCGACATACCCGTCTCCATCAAGAGGAAGCACGAGAGTCTCGCCCAATCCAGAGGAGCCCCGTTTCCGCCTCCTAGCTCGAGAAGAGGGTTCCTTTCCCTGCGTCGTCGGGAAAGAATTCCCGGCGGTTCCGTCGCATCTCAAGAGGAGGCGCTCTCCACAGGAAAGCCGAGAGGAACTCCAGGGTCATGCCAACATTCCCAGAGTCCCCCAGATGTCTCAGTCTATTACAGGGAAACCTGTTTTCCCTGCACTGCCTCGACTTTCAAGCCGAGGATCGACTCACACCATGGTGGCACGTGGGACAACCCTGTGGAAAGCCTCGTGGGAAAGCCTCATGGGAAAGCCTCGAGGGAAAGCCACAGATCCCTTGATCCAAGCGAAGGGAAGCGTGACACTGCTGCTACAGCTCGGGAGGAAAGCGCACGTGCATGCCCCACTCGAGACGAGGAGGACTGACTCCCCTGGGGAGACTCCAGAAGTACCTCAAGTTCCATGTCAGCACTGGAGAGGAATCCTCAGGTTCCGGCACCGACTCCACACAAGGTCTTAGGCCCCGGCATGGACGGGAGAGGAATCCCGAGAGGCCCCCCGAGCAATTCGCATGGGGACTGGCCTTTCCTAAGGCCACCAAAGTGGGTCCCTGAGGTCCCCATCGTAAGTGGAGAGCACCTGCCGCAACTCGAGAAAATCCAGGAGGTTCTCCCCTCCAGGCGAGATGAGGCCCATTTCCGCTGAGGTGTCTCGAGGCTACTCACACCTAACCTCTGGAACTTCCAAAGGGTCCTTCACACCCCTTGCTGCAACTCAAGAAGTTCCCCGACATACCCGTCTCCACTCGAGTGGAAGCACGAGAGTCCCGCCCACATCCAGAGGAGCCCCGTTTCCGCCTCATAGCTCGAGAGAAGGGATCTTTCCCTGCGTGGTCGGGAAAGAATTTCGGGGGTTCCCGTCGCATCTCAAGAGGAGGCGCTCTCCACAGGAAAGGAGAGAGGAACTCCAGGGTCGTGCCACCATTCCCAGAGCCTTCCAGATGTCTCAGTCCATTCCAGGGAAACCTGTTTTCCCTGCACTGCCTCAACGTTCAAGCCGAGGATCGACTCACATCACGGTGGCACGTGGGACAGCCCTGTGGGAAAGCCTGGTGGGAAAGCCTGGTGGGAAAACCTCATTGGAAAGCCTCGAGGGAAAGCCACAGATCCCTTGATCCAATCGAAGGGAAGCGTGACACTGCTGCTACAGCTCGGGAGGAAAGCGCACTTGCATACCCACACTCGAGACGAGGACTGACTCCCCTGGTGAGACTCCATAAGTACCCCAAGATCCATGTCAGCCCTGGAGAGGAATCCTCAGGTTCCGGCAGCGACTCCACACAAGGTCTTAGGCCCCGGCATCAGGGGAGAGGAATCCCGAGATGCCCCCTAGCATCTCGTATGGGCACCTGCCTTTCCTGAGGCCACCAGCGGGTTCCTGATGTCCCCGCCGAAAGTCAAGAGCACCTGCCGCAACTAGAGAAAATCCAGGACGTTCTCCCTTCCAGGCGAGATGAGGCCCATTTAACTGAGGCGTCTCGAGGCTAATCACACCAAACCTCTGGAACTTCCAAAGGGTCCTTCACACACTTTGCTAAAACTAAAGAAGTTCGTCGACATACCCGTCTCCACTCGAGAGGAAGCACGAGAGTCCCGCCCACATCTAGAGGAACCCCGTTTCCGCCTACTAGCTCGAGAGGAGGGATCCTTTCACTGCATGGTCGGGAAAGAATTCCCGGCGTTCCCGTCGCATCTCTCAAGAGGAGGCGCTCTCCACAGGAAAGGCGAGCGGAACTCCAGGGTCGTGCCACCATTCCCAGAGTGCCCCAGATATCTCAGTCCATTCCAGGGAAACCTGTTTCCCTACACTGCCTCGAATTTCAGGACGAGGATCTACTCACACCACGGTGGCACGTGGGACAGCCCTTTGGGAAAGCCTCTAGGGAAAGCCACAGATCCCTTGATCCACGCGAAGGGAACCGTGACACTGCTGCTGCAGCTCGGGAGGAAAGCGCACGTGCATGCCCCACTCGAGACAAAGACTGACTCCCCTGGGGAGACTCCAGAAGTACTCCAAGATCCATGTCAGCACTGGAGAGGAATCCTCAGTTTCAGGCACCGACTCCACACAAGGTCTTAGGCCCCGGCACCAATGGGAGAGGATTCCCGAGATGCGCCCGAGCAACTCGCATGGGGACTGGCCTTTCCTGAGGCCACCAGAGCGGGTCCCTGAGTTCCCCGTCCTAAGTCCGTAGCACCTGCTGCAACTTGAGAAAATCCAGGAAGTTCTCCCTTCCAGGCGAGATGAGGAACATTTCCGCTGAGGTGTCTCAAGGCTAATCACACCTAACCTCTGGAACTTACAAAGGGTCCTTCACACCCTTGCTGCAACTCAAGGAGATCCCCAACATACCCGTCTCCATTCGAGAGGAAGCACGAGAGTCCCGCCCAAATTCAGAGGAGCCCCGTTTCCGCCTCCTAGCTCGAGAGGAGGGATCCTTTCCCTCGGAAAGAGTTACCAGTGTTCCCGGCGCATCTCAAGAGGAGGCGATCTCCACAGGAAAGGCGAGAGGAACTCCAGGGTCGTACCACCATTCCTTGAGTCCCCCAGATGTCTCAGTCCATTCCAGGGAAACCTGTTTTCCCTGCACTGCCTCTACTTTCAAGCCGAGGATGGACTCACACCACGGTGGCACGTGGGACAGCCCTGTGGGAAAGCCTCGTGGGAAAGCCTCGAGAGAAAGCCTCGTGGGAAAGCCTCAAGGATGCCACAGTTGCTTTGATTCACGCGAAGGGAAGCGAGACACTGCTGCTACAGCTCGGAAAAGCGCACGTGCATGCCCCACTCGAGACGAGGACTGACTCCCCTGGGGAGACTCCAGAAGTAGCCGAGATCCACGTCAGCACTGGAGAAGAATTCTCACATTCCGTCACCAACTCCAAACAAGGTTTTAGGCCCCGGCATCGACGGGAGAAGAATCCCGAGAGGCCCCGAGCAACTAGCATGGGGACTGGCCTTTCCTGAGGACATCAGAGCGGGTCCCTGAGGTCCCCGGCATAAGTCGAGAGCAACTGCCGCAACTCGAGAAAATCCAGGAGGTTCTCCCCTCCAGGCGAGATGAGGCCCGTTTCCTCTGTGGCGTCCCAGGCTAATCACACCCTAACCTCTGGAACTTCCAAAACGTCCTTCACATCCTTGCTGCAACTCAAGAAGTTCCCCGACATACCCGTCTCCACTCGAGAGGAAGCACGAGAGTCCCCGCCACATCCAGAGGAGCCCCGTTTCCGCCTCATAGCTCGAGAGGAAGGATCTTTCCCTGTGTGGTCGGGAAAGAATTCCCGGCGTTCCCGTCGCATCTCAAGAGGAGGCGCTCTCCACAGGAAAGGAGAGAGGAACTCCAGGGTCGTGCCACCATTCCCAGAGTCCCCCAGATGTCTCAGTCCATTCCAGGGAAACCTGTTTTCCCTGCACTGCCTCGACTTTCAAGCCAAGGATCGACTCACACCACGGTGGCACGTGGGACAGCCCTGTGGGAAAGCCTCGAGGGAAAGCCTCATGGGAAAGCCTCGAGGGAAAGCCCCAGTTGCTTTGATCAACCCGAAGGGAAGTGTGACACTGCTGCTACAGCTCGGGAGGAAAGCGCACGTGCATGCATGCCCCAACTCGAGACGAGGACTGATTCCCCTGGGGAGACTCCAGAAGTACCCCAAGATCCACGTCAGCACTGGAGAGAATCCTCACGTTCCGGCACCGACTCCAAAACAAGGTCTTAGGCCCCGGCATCGACGGGAGAGGAATCCGAGAGGCCCCGAGTAACTAGCATGGGGACTGGCCTTTCTGAGGATATCAGAGCGGGTCCCTGAGATCCCGGTCATAAGTCGAGAGCACCTGCACCAACTCGAGAAATTCCAGGAGGTTCTCCCTCCAGGCGAGATGAGGCCCATTTCCGCTGAGGCGTCCCGAGGCTAATCACACCTAAACTCTGGAACTTCCAAAACGACCTTCACATCCTTGCTGCAACACAAGAAGTTCCCCGACATACCCGTCTCCACTCGAGAGGAAGCACGAGAGTCCCGCCCACATCCAGAGGAGCCCCGTTTCCGCCTCATAGCTCGAGAGAAGGGATCTTTCCCTGCGTGGTCGGGAAAGAATTCCTGGGGTTCCCGTCGCATCTCAAGAGGAGGCGCTCTCCACAGGAAAGGCGAGAGGAACTCCAGGGTCGTGCCACCATTCCCAGAGCCCCAGATGTCTCAGTCCATTCCAGGGAAACCTGTTTTCCCTGCACTGCCTCGACTTTCAAGCCGAGGATCGACTCACATCACGGTGGCACGTGGGACAGCCCTGTGGGAAAGCCTGGTGGGAAAGCCTGGTGGGAAAGCCTCATGAAAGCCTCGAAGGAAAGCCACAGATCCCTTGATCCACGCAAAGGGAAGCGTGACAAGCTGCTACAGCTCGGGAGGAAAGCGCACGTGCATTGCCCCCCACTCGAGACGAGGACTTTCTCCTGGGGAGACTCCAGAAATCCCCCAAGCTCCATGTCAGCACTGGAGAGGAATCCTCAGGTTCCGGCACCGACTCCAAACAAGGTCTTAGGCCCGGCATCGACGGGAGAGGAATCCCAAGAGGCCCCCACGCTTCTCGCATGGGGACTGGCCTTTCCTGAGGCCCCAGAGAGAGGGGTCCCTGAGGTCCCCGTCGGAAGTCGAGAGCACCTGCCACAACTCGAGAAAATCCAGGGAGGTTCTCTCCCTCCAGGCGAGATGAGGCCCATTTCCGCTGAGGAGTCTCGAGGCTAATCACACCTATCCTCTGGAACTTCCAAAGGGTCCTTCACACCCTTACTGCAACTCAAGAAGTTCCTCGACATACCCGTCTCCACTCGAGAGGAGCACGAGAGTCCCGCCCAATCCAGTGGAGCCCGTTTCCGCCTATAGCTCGAGAGGAGGGATCCTTTCCCTGCGTGGTCGGGAAAGAATTCCCGGCGTTCCCGTCGCATCTCAAGAGGAGGCGCTCTCCACAGAAAAGGCGAGAGGAACTCCAAGGTCTTGCCACCATTCAAAGATCCCCCAGATGTCTCAGTCCATTCCAGGGAACCTGTTTTCCCTGCACTGCCTCGAATTTCAGCCGAGGATCGACTCACACTACGGTGGCACGTGGGACAGCCCTGTGGGAAAGCTCGTGGCAAAGCCTCGTGTGAAA
>NW_017204876.1:0-5490 GCF_001704415.2 Capra hircus
CTCGACTTACGACTGGGACCTCAGGGACCCGCTCTGGTGGCCTCAGGAAAGGCCAGTCCCATGCAGTTGCACGGGGGCCTCTCGGATTCTCTCCCGTCGATGCCGGCCCTGTGACCTGTGTGGAGTCTGTGCCGGAACCTGAGGATTCCTCTCCAGTGCCGACATGGATCTTGGGGTACTTCTGGAGTCTCCCCAGGGGAGTCAGACCTCGTCTCGAGTCGGGCATGCACGTGCGCTTTCCTCCCGAGCTGTAGCAGCAGTGTCACGCTTCCTTCGCGTGGATCAAAGAGATCTGTGGTTTTCCCTTGAGGCTTTCCACGAGGCTTTCCCACGAGGCTTTCTCACAGGGCTGTACCACGATGCCACCGTGGTGTGAGTCGATCCTCGGCTTGAAAGTCGAGGCAGTGCAGGGAAAACAGGTTTCCCTAGAATGGACTGAGACATCTGGGGGACTCTGGGAATGGTGGCCCGACCCTGGAGTTCCTCTCGCCTTTCCTATGGAGAGAGCCTCCTCTTGAGATGCGACGGGAACGCCGGGAATTCTTTCCCCGACCACGCAGGAAAGGATCCCTCCTCTCGAGCTATGAGACGGAAACGGGGCTCCTCTGGATGTGGGCAGAACTCTCGTGCTTCCTCTCGAGTCGAGACGGGTATGTCGGGGAACTTCTTGAGTTGCAGCAAGGGTGTGAAGGACCTTTGAAAATTCCAGAGTTTAGGTGTGATTAGCCTCAAATTGCCTCAGCGGAAATGGGCCTCATATAGCCTGGAGGGGAGAACCTCCTGGATTTTCTCGAGTTGCGGCAGGTGCTCTCGACTTACGACGGGGATCCCTGGGACCCGCTCTGGTGGCCTCAGTAAAGGCCAGTCCCCATGCAAGGTTGCTCGGGGGCCTCTCGGGATTCCTCTCCCGTCGATGCCGGGGCCTAAGACCTTGTGTGGAGTCTGTGCCGGATCCTGAGGATTCCTCTCCAGTGCTGACATGGATCTTGGGTACCTCTGGAGTCTCCCAGGGGAGTCATTCCTCTTCGCGAGTGGGGATATGCACGTGGGTTTTCCTCCCGAGCTGTAGCAGCAGTGTCACGCTTCCCTTCGCGTGGATCATGGGATCTGTGGCTTTCCCTCGAGGCTTTTCTCAGGAGACTTTCTCACGAGGCTTTCCCACAGGGCTGTCCCACATGCCACCGTGGTGTGAGTCGATCCTCAGCTTGAAAGTCGAGGCAGTGCAGGGAAAAAAGGTTTCCGTGGAATGGAATGAGACATCTCGGGGAGTGTGGGAACGGTGGCACGAACCTGGAGTTCCTCTCCCGTTTCAAGTGGAGAGCGCCTCCTCTTGAGATGCGATGGAAACTCCGGGAATACTTTCCCGACCACGCAGGGAAAGGATCCCTCCTCTCGAGCTATGAGGCGGAAACGGGGCTCCTGTGTATGTGGGCGGGACTCTCGTCCTTCTTCTCGAGTGGAGTCGGGTATGACGGGGAACTTCTTGAGTTGCAGCAAGGGTGTGAAGGACCTTGGGAAATTCCAGCGTTTAGGTGTGATTAGCCTCGAGGAGCCTCATCGGAAAAGGGCCTCATCTCGCCTGGAGGGGAGAACCTAATGGATTTTCTCGAGTTGCGGCAGGTGCTCTCGACTTACGACTGGGACCTCAGGGACCCGCTCTGGTGGCCTCAGGAAAGGCCAGTCCCCATGCAGTTGCTCGGGGCCTCTCGGGATTCCTCTCCCGTCAATGCCGGGCCCTGGGACCTTGTGTGGAGTCTGTGTCGGATCCTGAGGATTCCTCTCCAGTGCTGACATGGATCTTGGGTACTTCTGGAGTCTCCCAGGGGAGTCATTCCTCGTCGCGAGTGGAGATATGCACGTGGGTTTTCCACCCGAGCTGTAGCAGCAGTGTCAAGCTTCCCTTCGCGTGGATCATGGGATCTGTGGCTTTCTCTCGAGGCTTTCTCAGGAGACTTTCCCACGAGGCTTTCCCACAGGGCTGTCCCACATGCCACCGTGGTGTGAGTCGATCCTCAGCTTGAAAGTCGAGGCAGTGTAGGGAAAAATGGTTTCTGTGGAATGGAATGAGACATCTGGGGGAGTGTGGGAACGGTGGCACGAACCTGGAGTTCCTCTCCCGTTTAGGTGGAGAGCGCCTCCTCTTGAGATGCGACGGAAACGCCGGAATACTTTCCAGACCACGCAAGGAAAGGATCCCTCCTCTAGAGCTATGAGGCGGAAACGGGGCTCCTCTGCATGTGGGGCGGACTCTCGTCCTTCTTCTCGAGTGGAGTCGGGTATGACGGGGAACTTCTTGAGTTGCAGCAAGGGTGTGAAGGACCCGTGGGAAATTCCAGCGTTTAATTGTGATTAGCCTTGAGGAGCCTCATCGGAAAAGGGCCTCATCTCGCCTGGAGGGGAGAACCTAATGGATTTTCTCGAGTTGCGGCAGGTGCTCTCGACTTACGACTGGACCTCAGGGACCCGCTCTGGTGGCCTCAGGAAAGGCCAGTCCCCATGCGAGTTGCTCGGGGCCTCTCGGGATTCCTCTAAGGTCGATGCCGGGCCTAAGACCTTGTGTGGAATCGGTGCCGGAACCTGAGGATTCCTCTCCAGTGCTGACATGGATCTTGGGGTACTTCTGGAGTCTCCCCAGTGGAGTCAGTCCTCCTCTCGAGTGGGGGCATGCACGTGCGCTTTCCTCTCGAGTTGTAGCAGCACTGTCGCGCTTCCATTCGCGTGGATCAAGGAATCTGTGGCTTTCCCTCGAGGCTTTCCCACGAGGCTTTCCCACAGGGCTGTCCCACGTGCCACCGTGGTGTGAGTCGATCTTCAGATTGAAAGTCGACGCAGTGCTGGGAAAACAGGTTTCCCTGGAACGGACGGAGATATCTGGGGGACTCTGGGAATGGTTGCACGACCCTGGAGTTCCTATCGCCTTTCCTGTTGAGAGAGCCTCCTCTTGAGATGCGACGGAAATGCCGGGAATTCTTTCCCGACCACGCAGGGAAAGGATCCCTCCCTCGAGCTAGGAGGAGGAAACAGGGCTCCTCTGGATGTGGGCGATTCTCGTGCTTCCTCTCGAGTGGAGACGGGCATGTCGGGGAACTTCTTGAGTTGCAGCAAGGGTGTGAAGGACCCTTTGGAAGTTCCAGAGGTTAGGTGTAATTAGCCTCGAGACGCCTCAGTGGAAATGGGCCTCATCTCGCCTGGAGGGGAGAACCCCCTGGATTTTTCTCGAGTTGCGGCAGGTGCTCTCGACTTACGACTGGGACCTCAGGGACCCGCTCTGGTGGCCTCAGGAAAGGCCAGTCCCCATGCAGTTGCACGGGGGCCTCTCGGGATTCCTCTCCCGTCGATGCCGGGCCTGTGACCTTGTGTGGAGTCTGTGCCGGAACCTGAGGATTCCTCTCCAGTGTCGACATGGATCTTGGGGTACTTCTGGAGTCTCCCCAGGGGAGTCAGACCTCGTTTCGAGTCGGGGCATGCACGTACGCTTTCCTTCCGAGCTTTAGCAGCATTGTCGGTCTTCCCTTCGTCTGGATCAAGGGATCTGTGGCTTTCCCTCGAGGGTTTCCGACGTGGCTTTCCCACGAGGCTTTCCCACAGGGCTGTCCACGTGCCACCGTGGTGTGAGTGGATCCTCGGCTTTTACAGTCGAGGCAGGGCAGGAAAAACAGGATTCCCTGGAATGGACTGAGACATCTGGGGGACTCTGGGAATGGTGACAATACCTTGGAGTTCCTCTCGCCTTTCCTGTGGAGAGCGCCTCCTCTTGAGACGCGACGGGAACAACCGGGAATTCTTTCCCGACCACGCAGGGAAAGGATCCCTCCTCTCGAGCTAGGAGGCGGAAACGGGGCTCCTCTGGATATTGGCGGAACTCTCGTGCTTCCTCTCGAGTGGAGACGGGCATGTCGGGGAATTTCTTGAGTTGCAGCAAGGGTGTGAAGGACCCTTTGGAAGTTCCAGAGGATAGGTGTGATGAGCCTCGAGACGCCTCAGCGGAAATGGGCCTCATCTCGCCTGGAGGGGAGAACCTCCTGGATTTTCTCGAGTTGCGGCAGGAGCTCTCGAGTTACGACGGGGACCTCAGGGACCCGCTCTGGTGGCCTCAGGAAAGGCCAGTCCCCAGGAGAGTTGCTTGGGGGGCTCTCGGGATTCCTCTGCCGTCAATGTCGGTACCTAAGACCTTGTGTGAGTCGGTGCCGGAACCTGAGTTTTCCTCTCCAGTGCTGACATGGACCTTGGGTACTTCTGGGTCTCCCCAGGGGAGTCATTCCTCGTCTCGATGGGGGACATGCACGTGTGCTTTCCTGCCGAGCTGTTGCAGCAGTGTCACGCTTCCCTTCGCGCGATCAAGGGATCTGTGGCTTTCCCTATTGCTTTCCCACTAGGCCTTCCCACGAGGCTTTCCCACAGGGCTGTCCCACGTGCCACCATGGTGTGAGTTGATCCTCGGCTTGAAAGTGGAGGCAGTGCAGGGAAAACAGGTTTCCCTGGAATGGACTGAGACATCTGGGGGACTCTGGGAATGGTGGCTCGACCCTGGAGTTCCTCTCGCCTTTCCTGTGGATAGTGCCTGCACTTGAGATGCGACGGGAACGCCAGGATTTCTTTCCCGACCACGCAGGGAAAGGATCCCTCCTCTCGAGCTAGGAGGCGGAAATGGGGCTCTTCTGGATGTGGCGGGGACTTTCGTGCTTCCTCTCGAGTGGAGACGGGTATATCGGGGAACTTCTTGAGTTGCAGCAAGGGTGTGAAGGACCCTTTGGAAGTTCCAGAGGTTAGGTGTGATTATCCTCCAGACGCCTCAGCGGAAATGGGCCTCATCTCGCCTGGAGGGGAGAACCTCCTGGATTTTCTCGAGTTTTGCGTCAGGTGCTCTCGACTTACGACGGGGACCTCAGGGACCCGCTCTGGTGGCCCCAAGAATGGCCAATCCCCATGCGAGTTGCTCTGGGGCCTCTCGGGATTCCTCTCCCGTCGATGCCGGGGCCTAAAGACCTTGTGTGGAGTCGGTGCCAGAACCTGAGGATTCCTCTCCAGTGCTGACATGGATCTTGGGGTACTTCTGGAGTCTCGCCAGGGGAGTCAGACCTCGTTTCGAGTGGGGGCATGCACGTGCGCTTTCCTGCCGAGCTGTAGCAGCAGTGTCACGCTTCCCTTCGCGTGGATCAAGGGATCTGTGGCTTTCCCTAGAGCTTTCCCACTAGGCCTTCCCACGAGGCTTTCCCACAGGGCTGTCCCACTTGCCACCGTGGTGTGAGTCGATCCTCCGCTAGAAAGTCGAGGCACTGCAGGGAAAACAGGTTTCCCTGGAATGGACTGAGACATCTGGGGGACTCTGGGAATGGTGGCACGACCCTGGAGTTCCTCGCGCCTGTCCTGTGGAGAATGCTTCCTCATGAGATGCGCCGGGATCGCCGGGAATTCTTTCCCAACCACGCAGGGAAAGGATCCCTCCTCACGAGCTAGGAGGCGCAAACGGGGCTCCTCTGCATGTGGGCG
>NW_017204877.1:0-5489 GCF_001704415.2 Capra hircus
GCCGGAGTTCCTCTCGCCTTTCCTGTGGAGAGCGCCTCCTCTTGAGATGCGACGGGAACGCCGGGAATTCTTTCCCAACCACGCAGGAAAGGATCCCTCCTCTCGAGCTAGGAGCGAAACGGGGCTCCTCTTTATGTGGGGGGACTCTCGAACTTCCTCTCGAGTGGAGACGGGTATGTCGGGGAACTTCTTGAGTTGCAGCAAGGGTGTGAAGGATCCTTTGGAAGTTCCAGAGGTTAGGTGTGATTAGCCTCGAGACGCCTCAGGGGAAATGGGCCTCATCTCGCCTGGAGGGGAGAACCTCCTGGATTTTCTCGAGTTGCGGCAGGTGCTCTCGACTTACGACGGGGACCTCAGGGACCGCTCTTGTGGCCTCAGGAAAGGCCAGTCCCCTTGCGAATTGCTAGGGGCCTCTCAGGATTCCTCTCCAGTCCATGCCGGTTCCTAAGACCTTGTGTTGAGTCGGTGATGGAACCTGAGGATTCCTCTCCAGTGCTGACATGGATCCTGGGTACTTCTGGAGTCTCCCCAGGGGAGTCAGTCCTCGTCTCGAGTGGGGGCATTGCACTTGCCATTTCCTTCCGAGCTGTAGCAGCAGTGTCGCGCTTCCCTTCGCGTGGATCAAGGGATCAGGGGCTTTCCCTCGAGGCTTTCCCACGAGGCTTTCCCACAGGGCTGTCCCACGTGCCACCGTGGTGTGAGTCGAACCTCGGCTTGAAAGTCGAGGCAGTGCAGGGAAAACAGGTTTCCCTGGAATGGATTGAGAAATCTGGGGTCTTTGGGAATGTTGGCACGACCCTGGAGTTCCTCTCGCCTTTCCTGTGGAGAGCGCCTCCTCTTGAGATGCGACGGGAACGCGGGAATTCTTTCCCGAACACGCAGGGAAAGGATCCCTCCTCTCGAGCTAGGAGGCGGAAACGGGGCTATTCTGGATATGGGCGGGACTCTCGTGCTTCCTCTCGAGTGGAGACGGGTATGTCGGGGAACTTCTTGAGTTGCAGCAAGGGTGTGAAGGACCCTTTGGAAGTTCCAGATGTTAGATGTGATTAGCCTCGAGATACCTCAGCGGGAATGGGCCTCATCTCGCCTGGAGGGAAGGACCTCCTGGATTTTCTCGAGTTGCGGCAGGTGCTCTTGACTTACGACGGGGACCACAGGGACCCGCTCTGGTGGCCTCAGGAAAGGCCAGTCCCCATGCGAGTTGCTCGGGGGCCTCTTGGGTTTCCTCTCCCGTCGATGCCAGCGCCTAAGATCTTGTGTGGAGACGCTGCCAGAACCTGAGCATTCCTCTCCAGTGCAGAAATGGATCTTGGTGTACTTCTGGAGGTCTCCCCAGGGGAGTCACTCTTCGTCTCGAGTGGGGCATGCACGTGCGCTTTCCTCCCGAGCTGAAGCAACAGTGTCACGCTTCCCTTCGCTTGGATCAATGGATCTGTGGCTTTCCCTCGAGGCTTTCCCACAAAGCTTTCCCACGAGGCTTTCCCGGAGGGCTGTCCCACGTGCCACCGTGGTGCGAGTCGATCCTCGGCTTGAAAGTCGAGGCAGTGCAGGGAAAACAGGTTTCCCTGGAATGGACTGAAACTTCTGGGGGACTCTGGGAATCGAGGCACGACCATGGAGTTCCTCTCCCCTTTCCTGTGGAGAGCGCCTCCTCTTGAGATGCGACGGAACGCCGGGAATTCTTTCCCGACCACGCAGGGAAAGGATCCCTCCTCTCGAGCTAGGAGGAGGAAACGGAGCTCCTCTGGATGTGCGGGGAACTCTCCTGCTTCCTCTCGAGTAGAAACGGGTATGTCGGGGAACTTCTTGAGTTGCAGCAAGGGTGTGAAGGAATCTTTGGAAGTTCCAGATGTTAGTTGTGATTAACCTCCAGACGCCTCAGCGGAAATGGGCCTCATGTCGCCTGGAGGGGAGAACCTCCTGGATTTTCTCGAGTTGCGGCAGGTGCTCTCGACTTACGATGGGGACCTCTGGGACCCGCTCTGGTGGCCTCAGGGAAGGCCAGTCCCCATGCGAGTTGCTCGGGGTCCTCTCGGGATTCCTCTCCCGACGATGCCGGGGCTTAAGACCTTGTGTGGAGTTGGTGCCTGAACCTGAGGATTCCTCTCCAGTGCTGACATGGATCTTGGGGTACTTCTGGAGTCTCCCCAGGGGAGTAAGCCCTCGTCTCAAGTGGGGGCATGCACGTGCGCTTTCCTCCCGAGCTGTAGAAGCAGTGTTGCATTTCCCTTCGCGTGGATCAAGGGATCTGTGGCTTTCCCTCGAGGCTTTCCCACGAGGTTTTCCCACGAGCCTTTCCCACAGGGCGGTCCCACGTGCCGCCTTGTTGTGAGTCGATACTCGGCTTGAAAGTCGACGCAGTGCAGGGAAAACAGGTTTCCCTGGAATGGACTGAGACCCCTGGGGGACTCTGGGAATGGTGACACGACCCTGAAGTTCCTCTCCCCTTACCTGTGGAGAGCGCCTCCTCTTGAGATGCGTCGGAAACGCCTTGAATTCATTCCCTACCACGCAGGGAAAGGATCCCTCCTCTCGAGCTAGGAGGCGGAAACGGGGCTCCTCTGGATGTGGGCGGGACTATGGAGCTTCCTCTCTACTGGAGACGGGTATGTCGGGGAACTTCTTGAGTTGCAGCAAAAGTGTGAAAGACCCTTTGGAAGTTCCAGAAGTTAGATTTGATTAGCCTCGAGACGCCTCAGTTTAAATGGGCCTCATCTCTCCTGGAGGGGAGAACCTCCTGGATTTTCTCGAGTTGCGACAGGTGCTCTCGACTCACGACGGGGACCTCAGGGACACGCTCTGGTGGCCTCAGAAAAGGCCAGTCCCCATGCGAGTTGCTCGGGGGCCTCTCGGGATTCCTCTCCCGTCGATGCCGGGGCCTAAGATCTTGTGTGGCGTCGGTGCCGGAATCTGAGTATTCCTCTTCAGTGCTGACATGCTTCTTGGGGTACTTATGGAGTCTCCCCAGGGGAGTCAGTCCTCGTCTCGAGTGGGGCATGCACGTGCGCTTTCCTCCCGAGCTGTAGCAGCAGTGTCGTAATTCCCTTTGCGTGGATCAAGGGTTCAGGGGCTTTCCCTCGAGGCTTTCCCACGAGGCTTTCCCCGGCTTTCCCAAAGGGCTGTCCCACGTTCCACCGTGGTGTGAGTCGGTCGATCCTCGGCTTGAAAGCAAAGGCAATGCAGGGAAAACAGGTTTCCGTGGAATGGACTGAGACATCTGGGGGACTCTGCGAATGGTGGCACCACCCTGGAGTTCTTCTCGCCTTTCCTGTGGAGAGCACCTCCTCTTGAGATGCGACGGAACCGCCGGGAATTCTTTCCCGACGACGCAGGGAAAGGATCCCTCTTCTCGAGCTGGGAGTCGGAAAAAGGGCTCCTCTGGTTGGACGGGACTCTCGTGCTTCCTCTTGTGTGGAGACGGGTATGTCGGGGAACTTCTTGAGTTGCAGCAAGGGTGTGAAGGACCCTTTGGAAGATCCAGAGGTTAGGTGTGATTAGCATGGGGACGCCTCAGAGGAAATGGGCCTCATCTCCCCTGGGGGGAGAACCTCTTTCATTTTCTCTAGATGGTGCAGGTGTTCTCGCGTTACGACGGGGACCTCAGGGACCCGCTCTGGTGCCTCAGGAAAGGCCAGTACCCATGCGAGTTGCTCGGGGCCTCTCGGATTCCTCTCCCGTCGATGCCGTGGCATTAGACCTTGTGTGGAGTCTGTGCCGAAACCTGAGGATTGCTCTCCAGTGCTGACAAGGATCTTGGGGTACTTCTGGAGTCTCCCCAGGGGAGTCAGTCGTCGTCTGGAGTGGGGGCTCAGCAGTGTCCGCTGTCCCTTCGGGTTGATCAAAGCAACTGTGGCTTTCCCTCGAGGCTTTCCCACGAGGCTTTCACAAGAGGCTTTCCCACAGGGCTGTCCCACGTGCCACCGTGGTGTGAGTGGATCCTCGTCCTGAAAGTCGAGGCAGTGTAGGGAAACAGGTTTCCCTGGAATGAACTGAGACATCTGGGGGACTCTGGGAATGGTGGCACGATCCTGGAGTTCCGCCTCCCTTTCCTGTGGAGAGTGCCTCCTCTTGAGATGCGACGGGAACGCCGGAATTATTTCCCAAACATGCAGGTAAAGGATCCCTCCTCTCGAGCTAGGAGGCGGAAACGGGGTTCCTCTAGATATGGGCGGGACTCTCGTGCTTCCTCTCGAGTGGAGACGGGTATGTCGGCGAATTCTTTAGTTTTAGCAAGTGTGTGAAGGACCCTTTGGAAGTTCCAGAGGTTAGGTGTGATTAGCCTCGAGACGTCTCAGCAGAAATGGGCCTCATCTCGCCGGGAAGGGAGAACCTCCTGGATTTTCTCGAGTTGCGGCAGGCGCTCTCGACTTACGACGGGCTCCTCAGGGACCAGCTCTGGTGGCCTCAGGAAAGTCCAATCCCCATGCTAGTTGCTCGGGGGCCTTTCGGGATTCCTCTCCATCGATTCCCAGGCCTAAGACCTTCTGCGGTGTCGGTGCCGGAACCTGAGGATTTCTCTCCAGTGCTGACATGGATCTTGGGGTACTTCTGGAATAGCCCCAGGGGAGTCAGTCCTCGTCTTGAGTGGGGGCATGCACGTGTGCTTTCCTCCGAGCTGTATCAGCAGTGTCACACTTCCCTTCCCGTGGATCAAGGAATCTGTGGCTTTCCCTCGAGGCTTTCCCAGGAGTCTTTCCCAAGAGGCTTTCCCACAGGGCTGTCCCACGTGCCACCGTGGTGTGATTCGATCCTCGGCTTGAAAGTCGAGGCAGTGCAGGGAAAACAGGTTTCCCTGGAATGGACTGAGATATCTGCGGGACTCTGGGAATGGTGGCACGACCCTTGAGTCCCTCTCGCCTTTCAGGTGGAGAGCGCCTCCTCTTGAGATGCAATGGGAACGCCGGGAATTCTTTCTCGACCCTGCAGGGAAAGGATCCCACCTCTCGAGCTAGGAGGCGGCAACGGGGCTCCTCTGGATGTGGGCGGGACGCTCGTGATTCCTCTCGAGTGAGACAGGTATATCGGGAACTTCTTGAGTTGCAGGAAAGGTGTGAAGGACCCTTTGGAAGTTCCAGAGGGTAGGTGTGATTAGCCTCGAAACGCCTCAGCAGAAAGGAGCCTGACCTCGCCTGGAGGGGAGAACCTCCTGGATTTTCTCGAGTTGCTGCAGGTGCTCTCGACATACGACGGGTATCTCAGGGACCCGCTCTGGTGGCCTCAGGAAAGGCCAGTCCACATTCGCGTTGCACGGGGGCCTCTCGGATTCCTCTCCCATCGATGCCAGGACCTAAGACCTTTGTGTGGAATCGGTGCCTGAACCTGAGGATTCCTCTCCAGTGCTGACATGGATCTTGGGTACTTCTGGAGTCTCCCCAGGGAGTCAGTCCACGTCTCGTGTGGGGCGCATCACGTGCGCTTTCCTTCAGAGCTGTAGCAGCAGTGTCACGCTTCCCTTCGCGTGGATCAAGGGATCTGTGGCTTTCCTCTTT
>NW_017204878.1:0-18604 GCF_001704415.2 Capra hircus
GAACACTTGGTTACTTAAGCCAAACATCTAGGGATGTTCCCGGGTCTCTTTCTTTCATCTTCCTCAGGGCCTTCGATGCTACATTCACAGTGCATCCTAATCCATTCTCTTCTCCACATCTCTACTTCTACAACTCCACCACCGTCAAGTCTGGGCCACATGAATTTCTGTTTTACCATTGTGGTAACCACCCTGACCTAGACTTCTTCCCTCTTTACAAACCCACTAGTGACCTTTTAAAAATACGTGTGTGCATGTGTTAGTCACTCAAGTCATGTTCAACTCTTTTGCAACCCTATGGACTGGAGCCCGTGAGGCCCTTCTGTCCATGGGATTTCCCATGTAAGAATTCTGGAGTGGGTTGCATGCCCTCTTCCAGGGGATCTTCCCAACCAAGGGATTGAATCTGCATTGCAGGCAAATTCTTTATCATCTGAGCCAATATAGAACCAGATCAAATTATCCCTAAGCTTAAAGCTTTCCAATGATTTCCCACAGCACTTGCAAAAAAATTCCAAATTCCTTCTTTTGAGTCAGAAAAGCCTCAATGATCCCCCCTACCCTCCACTGTCTTTCCAACACATCCCACACCTCTCTGTTCATTCACTGGGCTCTGTTCCTCAAATGTTCCAAGGTTAGTCCTGGGCTGGGGCCTTTGCATCATCTTGCAATGTGTCCCCTCATATCTTGGCAGGGTGGAGGCCTCTGGTACTCTGAGTGATGTCACCAGCTCAGACGACCTGTGCCAGAAGACCACCCATTCACTCACTATTACGGCGACTTATTGTAATTCTCAGTGTAGCTCATGTTACTTGTTGATAGATTTCTTGTTTATTTCGCTGGTTACCACCTGTCCTGCTCTGTGAGAAGAGAATCTCTGTGAGACAGCAGGGATCTTTCAATCCACCCTGTTTCCTGTTCTGGCATGTGGAAGTCATGCAACAAATACTTGTTGTTTGAATCGAGAAAGGAATGAACTTCAAACCACCAAAAGTGAACTAAAGAGCTTTATCTTGGAGGAGCATTCATTTCAACTGAATCCCAAGACTATCCCACAAAAATCTGCTGATGTTCAAAAGTGCACCAACCAGGTCAAAGGGAATGAGGAGAGACTGGGCAAGCCCCAGCACAAACCCTTGATTCCTTTTCTAAAAGGAGCACAATTGTCTAGACCTCCAAAGGCCTCAATATCCCCTAAAGAAGGAAAGGGCAACCCACTCCAGTATTCTTGCCTGAAGAATCCCATGATCAGAGGAGCCTGGTGGACTACAGTCCATGGGGTCTCAAAGAGTCGGACCACGACTGAGCGGACTAAACAGCAGCAGTGATTCACGAATTACCACAAATTCCAGAGCAGAAAACAAGCCGTGCTCCCCTCCTCTTCTCCACATTCTAATTTAGCTGCATCTTCTTGAGCTTGTGCCAGGATGGCAGACGATGGGTGCTGTTAGCATATGATTTTGGGAGACGTGAAAAGCAAGCAGACAGCCTGGCAGATGGAAGCACAGCCACCTTGCGAGGGGAACAGATTTGGACCTTCCTTCTGCAGTTTCCTCCGCTGTGGGAATAGAAGACGAGCACGTGCTCTGAGAAAGATGGTGGAGCTGGCAGTTCCTCTAGGACCCTTTTCCCTGGATTTCCCCCTCACCTTCCACTTCACAGGCAAGGAAAACTTAAGGTGCTAATACCTAGGCTTTAATTTCTACTCACTTGAGTCATTCCGGGCACGTGATACAGGAACCACTATGCCTCTTTTCTTTCCCTTTCCTTTTCATCACTTTTTCACCCTCTTTTCCTCAGGTCAAACTCTGTGCCCTCCTCCCACTGTATCTTCCTACTTCTTTTTCTACCCCATCCCTCTGTGTGATCCCCTCTCTCTTCCCAATCTTCCCACTTATGTCTTTCCTCTTATCACGTGGGGAAAAGATCCAACTATTTTCTACAACATTCTGGATTATTTCGTTTTTAAAAGGAATTTGGAAAAAGGCTAGATTTTGTTTTATGAAACACCTTTCCCATTAATTTAGATGCATATTTATGTGATCACTCGGAAATTGGCTTTTTAACTAGCTGTCACTCTAAAAGTTTAAAAAGCAAGGCCTGTTGTAATTCTAGTATGGTGGGCTTGCTATTTGCCCCCTGGTGAAACAATTTCCAGCAACGTTGTTATTAAGGACTGAAAAGATTCACTCAAAGTGAAGGTCATATAAAATTGTCAAACGACCTCCATGGATAGACACGACAACAAATTGCCTAGCGGTGGAAAAGCAGTTACAGGAGGTTTCCTTCATTGCTACCTTATGATCCTCACAGAGAAGAGCGGGAGCGGGTGAGCGTGGAGGGAGGAGGGCGGGGAGAAAAAAAAAGACTGGAGAAATGAAAGACATGCGGGTGGAGACCAGGCTGGGGCTAGAGCTGCGCGGTGGGTGTGGATGGGTCTGGGGTGCAGGCAGGAGCGAAGGGCGGCCTCTGGTGGCAGCCGCTCCGCCTTTCCTACGCGGTCCCAAACTTCCGCTCTCTCTAACCTTGCATACCACCTCAGCAAATCAGAGTCATGAGTTCATCACTGCCTTCTCCACATTCCAGAAGAACGGCTGGGAGCCAGGGGTTATAACTCCACTTCACCCCCAGAAGTCCACCGACTATTTCTTACAGCATTTTATTCTATTCTTCCTAAGAGAAAGTGCGGGGTGGGGGCAGGGGAGGGAGTGGAATTAATGTTCTCCACGTTACTACATTCCAGCAAGGATGGACAGTCCTTAGAGAGTGATGTTTGGGCAACAACAGCTGACCGCACCTTTGATTCAGCTTTGCAGGGAGTTACTGTGGGATACTTCAGAAAATTCATCATAGGAACATGAAAAAATCATGCCATTAAACCTGATTCTCAGTTCTCAATTCTTGAAAACTACACCTAATACTACCTACCACCCAGAGCTGTTTTGAAGGTTAAATGAGAGGCAGCGAGTGGCATACAGTAGGTGCTCAGTAATTGCTGGTTCCCACTCCAATCTCACACCACCTCATCCCATGTCCCTTAAAAAGGAGGAGATGGTAAGTTCATTTCTTCCCACTGCTTGGCCTGCAATCAATATAAACTGCCCCTACATGGTTCCCTCCCGGCGCCTCGGTAACTGTGTACTTTACTAGGTTTCTGAGAGTTGGGTGCAGCTGCTTTGACGCAGGAGCATTTTGACAACAGCCTCTAACACCATCATTGTTTTTCACCCTCAGAACCATCTCCTCCCTTGGTGCCTGAGGCTCCCATGGGTACTACGCTTCTCCCATTCCCACATGGAACTCAGTTTTGCACATTACGCAGGAACAAGATGAATGCCCGGGGAACAACGATTTTACATTTGGACACTGTATAATTCTGGGGAGGGAGGAACCTCCCTTTGCACTTCTGTGTAGAGCAGTCTCATGGTTAAGGAAGGTGGATATCTGTGTTGAAACCTTCCACCTGAAGTGTCTAATGCTGACATTTGCCCCAGGCTTCTTCCCTTTCCTTGGGGTGCCATCTGGGGCTGGTCCAAGGAAGGTACTCTGGAATTAAGCTCCACAAATTCCACCTAATCTTCCAGCTTAATTTTTAACTCCAAACAGATAAGCATGTGTTTTTATTCTAGAGTTCTATCAAGAGATACAGAGTTCCAAGAAAACAGTACTTTAGGGGGTTTGAAGCAGGGATAGTCACTAAGTCGTATCCAACTCTTTGTTGCCCCATGGACTATAGCCCGCCAGGCTTCTCTGTCCATGGGGTTTCCCAGGCAAGAATACTGGAGTAGGTTGCCATTTCCTTCTCCTGGGATAATATGAGAAATGAAGTTTCTAAAGTCAGAAAATGGAGACTCATTCTTCCAAGAGATTCTCTGTCAGTTGATTTTCTTTCTCTTCTTGAATGTTATACAGGCATAAAAGAACACTTTCCAGATGAGTAAACTTTACCACTTGAAAATAAATGCAGTGTCTAACTCTCTAAATGTATCTCAAGATGCATTTCAGATTTTTTACATTACCATAATGGTAGCATTATGCAAGCAAAATACTGGAACATTAATATATCAAAACATCGAAACACCAGAAGGTGGGATTGCAGTCTGTACTCTTTAAGGACAAAGATCCACTCTATCTAATGGTTGAGGAGTCTTGTATTGCTCCGATGACAAAGAGTCAGACCCTTCCCTGTTCCCTCTGCCTCTTTCTCTCTGAAGCCCTCCGTTGGGATAGACCAGCAAGTGGCTGAAAGCAATCCTGTTCATGGATTCAAATTCTATTATAGAATTAGATTTCTTGCCTTTGGAGGTACCTTCCTTATCTAACGCAACATGCAATCTGAAACTGTGACACTAGGGGGCGCGTTTGCCCTCCCGATGTCTGATTAGACCGCGGGCAGGAAGCTATGCTCTCATTCACAGCTGAGGGCTCACAGTGGGTAAAACGAACCGTTACAGATGACTTTTTTAAAAAGTAGCCAACAATGACCCCTCGTGAATTTTTTTTTTGAGAAAAATATCTAGTTCAGTGGCTTTTAAAATTAAGAACATAACCACGGAAATTAAACCTTCATTTACCGAACATTGTCCAATATGTGACAATTAGTATTCACTTTTTATTATACCCTATTTTCAGAAAGAAAAAAAAAAGATGGCATGGGGCAATAAGCCAGACAGAAGGAGAAAGAGAGAAGGTAGGAGAGAAGGGCTTTCCAGATGGTGCTAGTGGTAAAGAACCTGCCTGCCAAAGCAGGGGACATAAGAGACAGGGATTCAATCCCTGCGTCAGGAACATCCCCTGGAAGAGGGCGTGGCATTCTTATTCTGTATTCTTACCTGGAGAATCCCCTGGACAGAGGAGCCTGGCGGGCTAGAGTCCATGGGGCCACAAAGAGTCAGACATGGCTGAGCGACTCAGCACATGAGCGCATGAGAGAAGAAACGGAGGAGACATGGATCAGGGAGGAGGGGTCATAACAGTGCACGAGTCAGCATCCTAAGGGGCAGCGAGAGTGTCAGAGCAAGGCAAAGTTTAGAATGATTGCTCTTTTTTCTCAGTCCTCTTTGACAATGTGAAAACTGTGGGCTTTTTCTCATAAAATAGACATATTCTTGTATATTCATGGGATCCATGAACCATAGTTTCAAAACTCCTGGTCTAACGGAGTTCCCCGGTAGCCTAGTAGTTAGGATTCTGGGTTTTCACTGCCATATCCCGGGTTCAAGCCCTGCTGAGGGAATTAAGATCCCACAAGCTGAGTGGTGCAGCCAAAAAAAAGAGCTCGTGGTTTAAACAAGACTGTTGTTGCTTAGTCACTCAGTTGTGTCCGACTCTTTCGTGACCCCATGGGCTGTAGCCCACCAGGTTCCTCTATCCGTGGGATTTTCCAGACAAAAATACGGGTGTGGGTTGCCATTTCCTGATGGGGATCTTCCCAACTCAGGGATCAAACCTGAGTCTCCTGCTTGGCAGGTGGATTCTTTAACACTGAGCCACCAAGGAAGCCTTAAACAGAGCTACAGAGGAGCAAAAGCAGAGAGAAAGATGCCACGAGGCAGAAGCATGGAGAAGTGGGCAAGAAGAGCCGCAAGGAAAGAAAGGAAGATGGGCATTCCCCTCCCCAGCCCAGCTTCTCTCTCACCTAAACTTATGCCCCACGTTCAAAGGGAGCACCGTGGTCTTAAAACTTAGTGATAGGAGCCATTCTAGAATGACATCAGATGGGAGCCACCCGCCTGAGCAGTGTTACCTTAGGAAATCACTCGCCTCTCAAGACCCAGTGAAGGGACTCCCACAAATGAAAATGGACATTTTTGAATCGATACAAAGCATCCCAGAAGCTGCCCAGGGGCCACTAAGAGTCCTGGGTGCCATGGATGGAGAACTGGAGCCAAGGCTGCAGGAAGAGGAGCCAAGGCTTCTCTCCTTTCCAGTCCCTGTGGGCTACAGAACCAGGGGCCAGAATGAAGTGAACCTTCCTCTTTCGGGGAGGGAAGAACCTCCCCTTATGCCTCTGTATAGAGCCGTCTCATGATTAAAGAAGGTTGTTTATGTTGAAACCATCACCCTGAAATGTTGGCTGTGGCTGGTCCAGGAAAGCACTTTGGAGTTGAGCTCCACAAATTCCACCCTGTTTCCTAACTTAATTTTTAACTACAAATATGTTTGGCTCCAGGGGCTTTATTTGAGAGTTCTACCAAGAAACCAAGAAAAAGGTACTGTAGGATTCTGAAACAAGGACAATATGAGAAACGAAGTTTCTGGATTAGGCCAGCCCTTTTACAGGAACAGGGATACTGACATGATATTTTTTAACCTCCTGTTGTTTTCTTCGGGGTTATGTTTCTGAAGCACCTGGGGGCTGGAGTGGGGTGGGGGCAGGAATTGCTCAAAAGAACAGAGGCTTTGTTGTTTTGGATGACTTGGAGCAGACAATGTCCCTATTTAAGGGATCAAGGTGGGCTGGGCAAGGGGTAATGGATGAAGGAAGAAAGGAATAGATCAAGTGTGAAAATTCTCTGCCAAACAGTCTCATAAGCTTCCTTCCAGCTAATCTCTTTTCAATGAGAAGGGTGAACTACAGTGTTGCTTTGATGACCTTTCCACTTTTTTTTCCACAGAGGTGAACATGGTGGAAGCCGAAGGGCCTCTGTTCCTTTGCAATCAAGAGAGAAGGCCCTGGGCCAAACATGAATAATGAGCTCCTCCCCTCCAGTCAGTCAACAAGCGATGCTCATTAGGAAAGGTGACTCAGAACTGCCCTGTCCCTCCCTGGAGCTGCGCTGCACCCACCAGGCTGGCTGGCAGGTGCCAGCCACTTCCCACGTGCCCACCCCACAGCACAGGCAAGCTGCTGCAGAGCCAAGGATTCGGGGACAAAGGGGAAAGGCAAAAGAATCTCAAGAAGTATTCAAAACAGCTCATCATCACCTGCTCATTTGTGCTTCTGTGATACAGAGGATGTGCTTGCTGTCTATGGGTTCAAAAATCTATGATGTGTAGGACTGTTTTTTCTAAGTGTGGTCCTCAGGCCGCAGGCATCAGAATCACATGTGCTTCCAGATTCAGATTCCTGGGCCCCACCTCAGACCTTCTGAGTCCACATCTCTGAGGGGCTACAAAATTGATGCTTTCAATTTGTCATGCCAGAGAAGACTCTTGACTCCCTTGGGCTGCAAGGAGATCGAACCAGTCAATCCTAAAGGAAATCAACCCTGAATATTCATTGGAAGGACTGATGCTGAAGCTGAAGCTCCAATACTTTGGCCACCTGATGCAAATAACTGACTCATTTGAAAAGACCCTGATGCTGGGAAAGACTGAAGGTAGGAGAAGAGGACAGCAGAGGATGAGATGGTTGGATGGCATCACCGATTCAGTGGACATGAATTTGAGCCAATTCCAGGAGATATTGAAGGACAGGGGAGCCTGGCATGCTGCGTCCATGAGGTTGTAAACAGTCAGACACAACGTAGTGACTAAACAACAACAATAACAAGGCTGCTGGGTGGGGCCAGGTCTTGGTGAGAAAACTGTGGTCTCTAGGACGGCTCACACCAGTGAGTACTCCCCACAACTACTGCCACCAGTGGCCTTTTCCCCCTAGTGAGCCACAGGCCCTGCCCAACCACCTGAGAGCAGACCCTCCAATACTAGCAGATCCTGCCATCACCAGCTGAACTTTCTGGGCCATTAAGAGCTTGCCCCAGTGCCCCAGCTGGGCCTGCAGCAGCATCTTCCTCAAAGTAAGTTCATAAGGATGGAGCCATGCCTTAAGCCACTTCAGCCCTTGTCACAAGAGGATCAACCAGCATCTTTCCACAGAGAAAATCATAGGACGTAGGGGTGAGGCTGAAGCACCCATCTGGACCACAGAGACTGAGGAGGACCACATTCAAAGGTGGAAGAAGCAATTACAGTCTGACCACGTTGTTCCTCCCCCAGGCTGGCATAGCATTGCCTGAAGAGCAATCCAAGACACTTTGAGTTATATTCTTGGCTTAAGGTTCAGGTCACATGCAGCATATATTTGGACCAAAAAATGTATTGTGAGGGCCATTACACGTTCTCAGGGGGAAATTCCACCATACTCCTGCCAAGCAATGCTAAACTCGGATTCAGATTTCTTTGATGTCTCCTTCCGTGTGACTTTCTTTTCTTCCATCTCCTTTACATTGAAGGTATAACCCATTGAAATCCCAGCTTTCTGCAGAGATTTATCACAGTCTCCAATTGATATTGTAACCTTAAGCTTAACTTCTTGCCCCCCAAATATGGTACTGTCTCTAGGGTTCAGCGAAAAACTCAAGAGAAGCTGGCGTTGGTGCTACCTTATCACCAGTGTTTCTTGCTTTCACTTTGTTTTTGACCTTTGTTAAGATCATGCTAGTTTAGCAATACAATCACAAAGATGATTTTTGACTGTTTACATTGGGAGGGTCATTGAAAGTATCTAATCTTCCAACTGCTAAAAATGCAAGTTCCCAATTCACTCTCCAGTCCACTCCAGGCTGCCTCCCCTCCCAATCCATTTATTGTTGTTGGTGGTGGTTTATTTGTTTTTGCCACACCACGGTAGTCCCTTGACCAGGAATTGAAACTGGGCCCCTGGCAGTGAAAACATGGAGTCCCAACCACTGGATGGCCAGGAAATTCCCGTTAAGTTGTTCTTTTCAGTTTCCTCCACGTTGTCCAATCAAATGGATTTCCTTAGTCATCATCTTATTTGACCTTTAAGCATCATTTGACTGGTTTAAGGATTCCTTCCTTTATACAGTATTTCTTTCCTGGCTTCTTCAACACATTCCCTGGATATTCCTATATCACTGGCCTCTCCTTAGTCTCCTTTCCTGACCTTTTGTCTTCTACACAGCTTCTCTCTATCCAGTCTTCCCAAGGTGATCTCCTATAACCTGATGGCTTTATATCCTACCTACATCTGATGATTCTCACATTTTGGTCTCAGGCCAAAATCTTGAACTGAGCTCTAGACTTAATATCCAGCTGCTTACTTGGCATCTTCACTTGGGTAATGCTCACTTTAAACCTTTCCAAAACAGAACTCTTGGTTTTCCCCTCCAGCATCTATTCTTCTTCCAGTTTTCTCCACCATAGTAAATGGCCCTGACTCCACCTTGCAGCTCTAACCAAAGAACTAGGAGTCATCTTTCATTCACACCCTTCCTGTCACTATCACATCCAGTATGTCAATCTTACTGATTCTATTTTTATCTTGAAGTATTTGTAAAATTTTATTTTTAACACCAAAAGCATTTTTTATCGGGAAACAGACAATTAACAATGTTGTGATAGTTTCAAGTGAACAGCGAAGGGACTCAGTCATACATATACATGTACCCATTCTCCCCCAAACCCCCCTCCCATTCCAGACTGGTACATAACGAGCGGCTAACAGGCAGGAAGGCCAGGGGTCTCCAAACGGAGGAAATGGCTTGCAAGTGTCAAACATTTTTATCTCTCTTAAGCGGCAGGAGGAAACAAACAAGCAGTATTTTTTCCTTCTCTATACAAATTTAAAAGGCGGTTCCTCTTAAAATTCTGTGTTGCCATAGTGACACCTGGTTTCACCCGAAGTTAACCAATGCCTTTTTCTTATGGAAATGTTTATCTTAAGCTATGCTAATGTACTATACATTTACCCCAAACTCTGTCTTCAAGTCGGTTCTGCCTTTTGGCTCAGAACCTACTTGATAAACCAGTCTGTTATATTCAGATACTGTTCCTCTAAACTATGTAAATGAAACTATTTGTATGGTGATCTGCCCTTCTTCAAGATTCAAGTTAATCATTTTATGGCCCAAGATGAATCATTTGGTCCAAGATTATCCCAAAATGCATCTTATGGGTGAGGGGCCTGGTGCCATTCTGAGTTTTAAGACATTCCTTTCTTTCATTAACAGACTGCTGGCAACTATATAACTTCCAGCTGAAGACTAGCAGGGGGGTACTCTTTCTGCCCCCTTCTGATGCCTATGCCAGAAGCTTTCTCTATCTCCTTTATACTTTAATAAAACTTTATTACACAAAAGCTCTGAGTGATCAAGCCTCGTCTCTGGCCCCGGATTGAATTCTTCTCCTCTGGGGGCCAAGAATCCCGGCATCGTGATTCAACAACAACCTTTCAATAACATTGAGCAGAGTTCCATGCGCTATACAGTAGGTCCTTGTTGGTTATCCATTTTAAATATAGCAGTGTGTGCATGACATTCCCAAAGTCCTTAACTATCCCTTCTCTCTGGCAACCATGAGCTCATTTTTCTAAGTCTGTGGTACTGACTCTACTTTTAAGATATCCTGAATTTTCCCTTTCCTATCCATCTCTACAACTGCCACCTGAGTCTCAGTCATTATTATCTCTAACCTGTACTAATGCAATTGCTTTTCTATTGGCTTCCCTGTGTGCATTCTTGATTTTCATAATCCATTTTCATAGAACCAGCAGAATACTTTTTTAAAAAGGAAAATTACTCATGTTAATCCCTTAATTAAAATGCTTCAATGGCACACCTTTGCACTTTAAATAAAATCCGTATTGTTTACCAAGACCCTAAGCCTTTCCCTACAGGATGCTTAGTTGTATCTCATAACACTTATTACTGTCTGAAACTAATCTGTTAATGTCTTTACTTATTGTCTGCTTCCTCTCTTTAGACTCAAAATTTCCATTATAGAACTGCAACAGGACAACTGTCTATTTGTTCCCTACCATAATCTCAGCAATTATTAGGTGATTAATAAATTCCTATTGATTGGATCTTTCATATTCTAATAGTTCTCTGAACACCCAGTCTTCATAGCAGAAGTAACTACTTCCACATTTGTGCTCAAATAACACTTTGAACACACCACCAGTATAGTACTCAGGTGTCTACAAGCTTATCTCCTTACTAGAGTGTGAACTCTGCAGGAGTATAAATCATGACATTTTCTTCTTCAAATTAGAATTCTAGGGTCTTATTAACTACCTGATAAGGAGTAGGTAAACAAATGCATGTCTACTGAATAAATGAACTAATGAATGAATGCTAATCAACAGTCACAGAGACTTGAAAAATCATTTTCTAAAATTACTTTCATTAACAGACAAGAAAAACAATATGAACATAACCTTTGGTTATGGAAAAACAATTAAAACTGTGACAGCAAAAACAAGTCTCTAATTAAATATGTCATGCTTCTACAAAAGAACTCCTAACAATGATTAGGACAGGAGAGAGGAAGAAAAGGACTTTCCGGTTAAATGACTTTGTTCTCCTCTGTATTTGCTCATCAATTTTAGTGCTGCAGCAATGGCTCTAGAAATAAGCCAATTTCTGACAGTCATGTGGCCCACATAATTTCTGGAATTTTCAGAAATGCTTATCATCACATTGGAAATGAAAGAGACTTCTCTCCTTGTCTTTGTGCTAAGGGTTCATTTGGAATCTATTAAATTGATGACAGGTAATACCTGTGCCCGCGGGATTATTACCAATAGTGCCCCTAAATTGGCTCCACCAAAGCCCAATCTGTCACCAGAGAACAATGTCCCTTCTGCCCTTGTAGCCAGCAGGACATGTGGGAAATCAAAAGCTTGTACATAGACATTAGTGCATGGATCTTAGTCATCATACTCAGCAAACACTTGCCTAAAATATCTGGTGCCAAACAATTCTTAAAATAAAAATGTACATGCTTCATTGATTAAGTGTTTACATGCTTCTGTTGTATTCACTATTGTTCAGCAGCTCATCTAACATTACTTGAAGTTGATGAAAACCTTCCCTTAGCTCCTTAAGGCCTTAGTTTTGAGCTTAGAAATAATGAAAAGGGCTCAACATAATTTTTCAGCAGCAAAATAGGGGACAGTCACTAATCAGTACCTTAGGAAAAACCTTTTATTATTTTCAAAATACTTTTGAGTGCCTGCTTAGTTTTTTTTTTCCTAATAAATCGATTTATATATAACCCTCATTTGTGAATTCGTGTGCTGCACTGGAGTACTCAGAGACCAGGTGGTAAAGCTACATTCCTTACCTTTTTAATTCTTGGCATGCTGGAAAATCTCAACCTTCTCCCAATGCTCCTCTCATATTCTGCTCCTTATCTTCTTCCAACAAATTGGGTGGGTATGCTAGTGGGAGTGTGAGGTTGATAAAAACATAACACTTGAGTAGCAGATAAAAATAAAGAGCACTGTTTAACAAAAGAGGAAAGTACGATGGAAGAGAATATACAGGAGAAGTGGGAATAAAAAGAAAACTGGACAATAATGGTAAAAAAAACTGAAGGATAATATTGGAAGAAGGGCACCAGAGAGTGATCGCTCTTATTAATCTCAATACCTCCAACTTCTCCAAGCCACCTCAACAGTCTGTTTCATGGCAACAGGCCAGTTCTGTGCAATGTTTCTGGTCTTTAATGGATTCCTTGGGCCATTTTCCATTCCTCGCTTGTTCATTGCCCACATTTTGCAGATGTGCAAGTGTGAGGCTGAATATTTTAGTTTTCTACTGCTGCTCTAATAAATTACCCTAAATTTATGGGCTTAAGCAACACTTAAGCAACTTATCACCTTCTGTAAGTTAGAAGTCTGATATGGGTCTCAGGGGGCTGAAATGAAGATATCAGCAGCTCCTTTAGGAAGACTTTGAAAGTGAAAGTCGCTCAGTTCTGTCCAACTTTTTTGCGACTCCAAGGATTATATAACCCATGGGATTCTCTAGGCCAGAATACTGGAGTGGGTAGCCTTTTATGAAGACTTTAGGGGAGTGTTAATTTCCTTGCTCACTTTGCTCATTTTGGTTGTCGCTTGACTTCAAAATGGAATGGAAGGCCTTAGAGTAGTAAGCTTCCTGTTACTGAAATCATTCAAGCAGAGGCTTATAAAAGATGGTTTTGGAGGATGTTGGTACTGGGTTTGAAGCTGAACCTTATGATTTCTAAGGTCCCTTCCAACTAAAGAGTGCATGATCTAGGCGAAAAACACTCTAGTACCAGTTTAAGTCTTAATTGGCTGTCCTGTGTATGGAAAAAAAAACAACTGATTTGCTTATATGGGTAGGACTTCCTATTGGGGAAATTGATATAGGTACTTTAATGCATTCACCTATTTCTCTTGTTATGTACCTGGTAGTGATAAGCAAGGGGATATAATAGTGAATAGAGATAGGATAGCATTCAGAATAATGTAGCTATATTCCAGAGATATGATACAGAATGATGAATCTATATTCCAGATTACTGTGGAGTCTATGCTATTGTGAATGAAAAAAATCAGTAATTAGAAAAACATAAAATATGGAACCTAATTTAAAAATAGCAGTGTAGATGATGTAGAAAATTACACTCAATCGAGTACTGATGACAAAATAGAGAACAAATCATTTAATTTTTATTACAAATTTCCAATTTATAACCAAAACATACAACCACTACATTTAAAATCAGTTTGTACAATCATAGTTAAAGTGCTAAGTAAAAACATTTACAAAAACTTGACATCAGTCTATTGTAAACAAAATAAATCTATAAGAACAGAGTGTTCGAAGCACATCAGCTAATGTGAAAGAACAGTTCATGCTCTAATCAAGTACACTTGCCTTCTATATAGCTCAACAATGGTAAATTCTCTACTCGTTTGGAAATTAATGATCAATTTTAAACACATAAAAAAGAAACATGAAGAACTAATGCCACAAAATACAAATCTTCATCAGCACAATTTCCAACCAGATGCTTATATGATAAAACAAGATCAAAACTTTAGATCAATTTTAGGATCACCTCCATCAGCGTAATTCAGATTAGGGTCTAAAAACTAAACTGCTAAGTGCCAGCAGTTCAAAAACAATAGATTTCAAACATAATGAAAAAGGAGTATCTCTTCTACCTTTATATTTCTTGAAAAAGGAGAAGGTGGTGGTCATTTCTCATAACAGTGAAATGAGTAAAGATTAAAAAAAAAAAAGAAGAATGGAGAACGCCCACCTGTAAATTTAGTATGAGGGAGCAGAGCTGGAAGACAGGCAGGGCAGACTGAGCCTGAAATAGACAGCCTTTGAACAATGTGGGTGAAGGATATCTAAGATGTTCCGGACACAGTTTTTGAACTGAAAAGCATGAGATCAGTAAGGCCCCTACTTCTTATGACCCTTAAGAAGAAATGACTGGCTCCCTTCCTCAAGGTCACTGAAAACACACAGCACTTTCAGTCATCGCATGGGCTCTTCAAAAGAGGAACAGATTCCCAACTTAAAGTCACCTAAGTGAAATCTCTTGTCTCAAAATAGTTTCATCAACACGGATTGAACTATTTCCACTTTTGTTTTAAAGCTAAATATTTATTCTACTAATTGGATAGTCATCTGTGCTAACAACAATGTATTTGTTTTTTAAAACAGGTGAAAGGGCTATAGTCACGAACACTTTATTCCAAACCAAGACCCCTAGGTTAATTTTGGAGAGCATTAGGTCAGCTCTTGTTGGCTATCTGCTACCCTTATTATTCATAATATTATATATATGAGGAGATATAGTCTGACTTTGGAATAACCAATACACAACCTTTCAAAACACAGTTCTATTTAAAATTGGGGATTTCCTATGTAGGAACTTCATACTCATACGTTTTAATTCTTACAACTTGAAACGCACGTATAAAGAAAATCTTTAAAATGGCATGTTTAGGCAAATTTGTAGGCTACATAACATAATATTATTTAGAAAGCATACTAAGAAGACAAAATCTATAGCTGGCAAAATTGAGTCCATATTAGATATTTGCAGGGGGTAGTTATTTTGCCTTCAAATGATATTTACAGATTAATCCTTTGATATATGACAATATCTCAGTGATGAAAGCTGAAAACTATACACAGATTTAATGAAAAACTTACGTACCTTAAGCATTCCAAAAGATATTTGCTTCAATTACTGAAGTCATTTTGATTAAAAACCTTTGAAAACTGGGCAATTTAACAGCAAAACAAAGCAGAATTTTCTTGATAGGCCTCTGGTTATCTGTAGTTTGATCCTCATAAAGCCGCTGTAGGTCGTTTAAAGATTGGATTGGGAAGTTGAAATAGCTCTTCTAAAAGATTTTGTTTGGTTTTTCTTGAATATGTATATGAAACTGCTAACATTTGATCAACAAAACAATAACTTCACATAGCTCAGAAATAATATTACTAGCTATGGCATGTAATATGAATCTCCTTGGCTGATTCTCAAAAACAAAAAACCATCTACTCAAGAGCTTTCTGCTGAGATACCATGATAACTAACATATACAATAATGTACAACACTAAGAAAATAAAAAGACAAAACAAAAAAAGGGCCTCAAAAAAAAATTTCACATTAAATAAATGTGAGCTTCAGGTATCATATATTACAGAAAGCGGAATAACTATTAACTATGATAAACTGTAGACAATATAAATAATCCAATTCGCTATCTGATTAAAAACAGCAAAGTTGAGATTTTGTTAAAAGTTTAATGAAAAGAAACAGCTCCATAGCTCTTTCAAATAAAAATAAGACAATTTAACAGCTTTTAGTGACAACAAACTTTTCTTTTTGGAATGGAGAAAGTGACTATGGATGGTGTAGTCTCTTATCATGCCAAAAAAAATGTTCAAACTGCAGTCACTCCTTCACACAGTAATATGTTTAAACTTCAGTGAAAAATAAAACTTAAAAAAATAGAGTCCAGAATTTGAAAATAAAAGCAGAAAAGTTGTTTGAAATTGGTATTAAAGATTTGTGGAAGAAAAAGATTTGTGAAATGGGATCATTCTAGAGGCATTAACTTTTTTAAAAAGATGAAAGATAAAGAATTCAGATTTATTATGATAATTCACAGCTAAGGTAGAAATAGCACTTGATGACAAGAGAACTTCCAAACTAATGTTTTCAAATTGACAGTCCTTTTCATGATTAAAAAAATAATTTTAAGTTCACATATTAAGAAACTGCAACACTTTCAAGCACATGTTCACCTCAGCTCAATGTAAAGAACTACTGCATTGGTCTTGTCTCGGAAACACAGAATTATTTCATATTAAACCTTTCTGCCAACAAGAGTAGTTCAAAGAAAAATTATCTGAGGCAGGGCTAAGGGAGAGATGGAAGATATTTATAAACTTAATTTTCAAAACTGAGCAGGGGTCAGTTAGAAAACAGAAAAATGGTGGATGGATAAATATAAATTAAACCACCCTAGGATTATCTGTTTTACCTTATATAACCCATTATCAAAACCCAGAAAATACTCAATGAAATGTTTAGACGTCAGACTCAAGGTTTAACAAATGTAACAGCAAAACACACAGAGTCAGAGAACTGAAAAGAAAGTTGTGGTGGTTGTTCTTAACAGGCGGTTAATATAACACTGTAATAAGCAATGTGTGAATGAGACGCTGGGCATCTAATTGAACTTTTGGATGTCAGGAGAGCTGCCTGATCCAGTGAACTGACCAAAGACAAGGAATCAAGCACAGCCAAACAAATTACATCAGAAACCAGTGCAACTTCCTGTATCCATTTCCATTATTCTCTACCCACTAGACACCAAACCCAGTACCTAGATTGTAAATCTACAGACAGGGGTTCAAGAGATTGATAGGAGTTAATGAAGACAATTAGAACAAAGACTGATCTTTAAGCGTAACAGGAACCTCAATGGCCTGGTTCTCAGAGAACGTAATTATCAATAAATCTACAAGAGAACTCTGTTGAGAGATGGAAGTAATAGAATCTCTACATTTTATTACAAAAGGAGGCTTCACAGAAACATCTTCTGCTGAGCTGAAAAAAAACAAACAAACCACATTTATCTCCAAAGATATTTTAAAGCAGGACATTCACTTGCTCGTGGCAATCTGGCAACTGTAGTTACACAAAGAATCTAAGAATTCAGCTTACAGGTAATTACTGAACAGACAAATTTCAATCCAGTCCTCAATTCTTTTTGTATTTTATAATTATTTTAATGTCAGCAAAACCTAATAGCTTTTTAATTTATATGGGCCATATAACTGTTACATGCTTTGTTTACTAATTTTACCTTAATACATTTTGTTTAAAAGTTTAGCCTAAGTTGCTATGCTCATATTTAAAAGAACAAAGACCACAAAATTTTAGATGTTATTTTTTTCTGTACATCAGTTTTAAGGTACTTATATTGGTTCCTTAGGAGATTTTTCCCTTGGGAGAAAAAAAGGTCATGTTGATTATTTGTAACCTTTTTTTTTTACTTTTACAATCTGTAATATAATTTTCCTCCTTTAAAATTACCTAAAGTCAAGAATGAAAAACAAAATCAGCAACATATCTGAATCCTATCAATTTAAGTGCAATTTGCATTAACGTTGCAGGCTGATCTAGTAAATGGAGTTCATGGGAGGAATAACAAGAATAAGATAATGATTATAAAATAACAAGGGGTAACAAACCAGAGACAGGTGGAATCTGAGACACGACCTGGTCTAATCCCTTTTTCTTTCACTTACAGATGGTTAAACTGAGGTCCCAAGAGATAAAATTGCAAAGTTTCACAGCTCATTGAAAACAGAGGCCAACACTACAAATCAGCCCTCTGATACAAAGTTCTGTCAGATTTAAAAATTAACATAATGTATTTTTACTAAGCATTCAAAAAATCTGCCAATTTAGAAAAAAGAAACTATTAAGCTCTAAAGTTCTTTCTTTTATGTCAAAAGCATGTCAACACAATTAAAGTAATAATTGCAAGTTAGCAATACAAACAAGCTTGACTTATATAACAAAAATCCCAGGGCTAATATAAAAATATAGCTCATCCTACTCAGGAAATATGATAAAAAGCTTGAAAATCTCACTGTCTTATAAAAATTAATGTTGTTAATGAAAAGTAATTATGAAAATAATGAAACACTGAATTTTCAAAGGTCTGAATTACTCTAAGGTAATACTTGCTTTCTTGATCAGGGAAAACTGCTGACAGTGGCCAATGAAATGATAAAAAAAAAACCACACCAGTGAAAATGTCCAAGAAAGGACATAACAGATTTCCTGAGAAGAGTGATTATTAAAAAAAAATTCTGAAGAAACATTCTTCAATACATTTTAAGTAGATTCAACTACTCTCTTTTATAGGAGGTAATGTTGTACTGGCATGTGGTTTGAAAGTGAATTTAAGTGAAATTTACTTTCTTTTATCTTTATGGCAACAAAAATGTTACTTTCTAATTAGAGTTCACAGAATAAGAAATATGCTATTAATTTACTGTATTAAATCTTTACAAATCAACCAAATAAGGAATGTCTACAAAGATGGCTGGTTTTGGATAAACCTTAATATTCTCTTTCCCAGGAGACTTTGCATCTTGAGAGAAATTATTATAATCCTATCAATTTGGCTATTAGGAAGTATAGAATTTAAATCAGGAAAAAATCCAGGAGAGTAATTACAATAAGATGGTAGGTAAAGCTTACTTAGTTTTCCATTCCTTTTCCAAAAATCAGGAGAGTAATTACAATAAGATGGTAGGTAAAAGTTACTTAGTTTTCCCATTCCTTTTTAAAAATCATATAATTGGGGGCAAAACAGAATTGAAGTGAAGTAAA
>NW_017204879.1:0-5489 GCF_001704415.2 Capra hircus
GGTTGTGCCACATTCCCAGAGTCCCCCAGATGTGTCAGTCCATTCCAGGAAACCTGTTTTCCCTGCACTGCCTCGACTTTCAAGCCGAGGATCGACTCACACCTCGGTGGCACGTGGGACAGCCCTGTGGAAGGCCTCGTGGGAAAGCCTCGAGGGAAAGCCACAGATCCCTTGATCACGCGACGGGAAGCGTGACACTGCTGTTACAGCTCGGAGGTAAGCGCACGTGCATACCCGCACTCGAGACGACGAGTGACTCCCCTGGGGAGACTCCAGAAGTACCCCAGATCCATGTCAGCACTGGAGAGGAATCCTCAGGTTCCGCACCGGCTCCAAACAAGGTCTTAGGGCCTGGCATCGAAGGGAGAGGAATCCGAGAGGCCCCGAGCAACTTGCATGGGGACTGGCCTTTCCTGAGGCCACCAGAGCGGGTCCCTGAGGTCCCCGTCGTTAGTCGAGAGCACCTGCCACAACTCGAGAAAATCCAGGAGGTTCTCCCTTCCAGGCGAGATAAGGACCATTTCCGCTGAGGTGTCTCAAGGCTAATCACACCTAACCTCTGGAACTTACAAAGGTCCTTCACACCCTTGCTGCAACTCAAGAAGATCCCCAACATACCCGTCTCCACTCGAGAGGAAGCACGAGAGTCCCGCCCAAATTCAGAGGAGCCCCGTTTCCGCCTCCTAGCTCGAGAGGAGGGATCCTTTCCATCAGTGATCGGGAAAGTTCCCAGTGTTTCCGGTGCATCTCAAGAGGAGGCGATCTCCACAGGAAAGGCGAGAGGAACTCCAGGGACGTGCCACCATTCCCTAAGTCCCCCAGATGTCCCAGTCCATTCCAGGGACACCTGTTTTCCCTGCACTGCCTCTACTTTCAAGCCGAGGATCGACTCACACCACTGTGGCACGTGGGACAGCCCTGTGGGAAAGCCTCGTGGGAAAGCCTCGAGAGAAAGCCTCGTGGAAAGCCTCGAGGGAAGCCACAGTTGCTTTGATTCGACGCGAACGGAAGTGTGACACTGCTGCTACATCTCGGAAGGAAAGCGCACGTGCATGCCCCACTCGATACGAGGACTGACTACCCTGGAGAGACTCCAGAAGTACCCAAGATCCACATCAGCACTGGCGAGGATCCTCACGTTCCGGCACCGACTCCAAACAAGGTTTTAGGCCCCTGCATCGACGGGAGAAGAATCCCGAGAGGCCCCGAGCAACTAGCATGGGTACTGGCCTTTCCTGAGGCCATCAGAGGCGGGTCCCTGAGGTCCCCGTCATAAGTCGAGAGCAACTGCCGCAACTCGATAAAATCCAGGAGGTTCTCCCCTCCAGGCGAGATGAGGCCCGTTTCCTCTGAGGCGTCCCCAGGCTAATCACACCTAACCTCTGGAACTTCGAAAACGTCCTTCACATCCTTGCTGCAACTCAAGAAGTTCCCCGACATACCCGTCTCCACTCGAGAGGAAGCACGAGAGTCCCGCCCACATCCAGAGGAGCCCCGTTTCCGCCTCATAGCACGAGAGGAGGGATCCTTTCCCTGCATGGTCGGGAAAGAATTCCGGCGTTCCCGTCGCATCTCAAGAGGGTAGGCTTTCCACAGGAAAGGCGTCAGGAATCCAGGGTCCTTCCACCATTCCCCAGAGTCGCCAGATGTCTCAGGCCATTTCCAGGGAAGCCTGTTTTCCCCGGCACTGCCTCAAATTTCAAGCCGAGGATCGACTCACACCATGGTGGCACGTGGATAGCGCTGTGGTAAAGCCTCGTGGGAAAGCCTGGTGGGAAGCCTCTAGGGAAAGCCTCGAGGGAAAGCCACTGTTCCCTTGATTCACGCGAAGGGAAGCATGACACTGCTGCTACAGCTCGGGAGGTAAGCGCTCGTGCATGCCCCCACTCGAGACGAGGACTGACTCCCCTGGGGAGACTCCAGAAGTACCCCAATAGCCAAGTCAGCACTGGAGAGGAATCCTCAGGTTCCGGCACCGACTCCAAACAAGGTCTTAGGCCCGGGCATCGACGGTAGTGGAATCCGAGATGCCCCGAGCAACTCGATGGGGACTGGCCTTTCCTGAGGCCACCAGAGCGGGTCCCTGAGGTCTCCCGTCGTAAGTCGAGAGCACCTGCCGCAACTCGAGAAAATCCAGGAGGTTCTCCCCTCCAGGCGAGATGAGGCCCATTTCCGCTGAGGCGTCTCGAGGCTAATCACACCTAACCTCTGGAACTTCCAAAGGGTCCTTCACACCCTTGCTGCAACTCAAGAAGTTCCCCGACATACCCGTCTCCACTCGAGAGGAAGCACGAGTGTCCCACCCACATCCAGAGGAGCCCTGTTTCCGCCTCATAGCTCGAGAGCATTGATCCTTCCCCTGCATGGTCGGAAAAGAATTCACGGCGTTTCCAACGCATCTTAAGTGGAGGCGCTCTCCACAGGAAAATAGAGAGGACTCCAGGGTCGTGCCACCATTCCCAGAGTCCCCAGATGTCTCAGTCCATTCCAGGGAAACCTTTATTCCCTGCACTGCCTCGACTTTCAAACCGAGGATCGACTCACACCCACAGTGGCACGTGGGACAGCCCTGTGGGAAAGCCTCGTGGGAAAGCCTCGAGGGAAAGCCACAGATCCCTTGATCCATGCGAAGGGAAGCGTGACACTGCTGCTACAGATCGGGAGGAAAGCGCACGTGCATGCCCCCAGTGGAGTAGCGGACTGACTGCCCTGAGAGACTCCAGAAGTACACCAAGATCCATGTCAGCACTGCAGAGGAATCCTCAGGTTCCAGCACCGACTCCACACAAGATCTTAGGCACCGGCATCGAAGGGAGAGGAATCCCGAGAGGCCCCGAGCAACTCGCATGGGGACTGGCCTTTCCTGAGGCCTCCAGAGCGGGTCCCTGAGGTCCCCCGTCGTAAGTTGAGAGCACCTGCCGCAACTCGAGAAAATCCAGGAGGTTTCTCCCCTCCAGGCGAGATGAGGCCCATTTCCGCTGAGGCGTCTCGAGGCTAATCACATCTAACATCTGGAACTTCCAAAGGGTCCTTCACACCCTTGCTGCAACTCAAGAAGTTCCCCGACATACCGGTCTCCACTCAAGAGTAACATGAGAGTCCCGCCCATTTCCGAGAGTGGCCCCGTTTCCGACTGCTAGCTCGAGAGGAGGGATCCTTTCCCTGCGTGGTCGGGAAAGAATTCCTAGCATTCCTGTCGCATCTCAAGAGGAGGCGCTCTCCACAGGAAAGACGAGAGGAACTCCAGGATCAGGCCCCATTCCCAGAGTCCCCTGATTTCTCAGGCCATTGCAGGGAAACCTGTTTTCCTGCACTGCCTCGACTTTCAAGGGAGGATCGACTCACACCACGGTGGCACGTGGGACAGCCCTTGGTGGGGAAGCCTCGTGGGAAAGCCCTGTGGGAAAGCCTCGAGGGAAAGCCCCTGATCCCTTGATCACGCAAAGGGAAGCGTGACACTGCTGCTTCGGCTCGGGAGGAAAGCGCCACGTGCATTCCCCCACTCGAGACGACGACTGACTCCCCTGGGGAGACTCCAGAAGTACCCCAAGATCCATCTCAGCACTTGAGAGGAATGCTCAGGTTCCGGCACCTACTCCACACAAGATCTTAGGCCCCGGCATCCACTGGAGAGGAATCCCGAGAGGCCCCCGAGCAACTCGCATGGGGACTGGGCCTTGCTGAGGCCACCAGAGCGGGTCCCTGAGGTCCCCGTCGTAAGTCGAGAGCACCTGCCGCAACTCGAGAAAATCCAGGAGGTTCCTCCCTCCAGGCGAGATGAGGCCCATTTCCGCTGAGGCGTCTCGAGGCTAATCACACCTAAACTCTGGAACTTCCAAAGGGTCCTTCACACCCTTGCTGCAACTCAAGAAGTTCCCCGACATACCCGACTACACTCGAGAGGAAGCACGAGAGTCCCGCCCACATCCAGAGGAGCCCCGTTTCCGCCTCCTAACTCGAGAGGAGGGATCCTTTCCTGCTGCGTGGTCGGGAAAGAATTCCCGGCGTTCCCGTCACACCTCAAGTGGAGGCGCTCTCCACAGGAAAGGCGAGAGGAACTCCCGGGTTGTGCCACATTCCCAGAGTCCCCCAGATGTGTCAGTCCATTCCAGGAAACCTGTTTTCCCTGCACTGCCTCGACTTTCAAGCGAGGATCGACTCACACCTCGGTGGCACGTGGGACAGCCCTGTGGAAGGCTCGTGGGAAAGCCTCGAGGGAAAGCCACAGATCCCTTGATCCACGCGACGGGAAGCGTGACACTGCTGTTACAGCTCGGGAGGTAAGCGCACGTGCATACCCGCACTCGAGACGACGAGTGACTCCCCTGGGGAGACTCCAGAAGTACCCCAGGATCCATGTCAGCATGGAGAGGAATCCTCAGGTTCCGGCACCGGCTCCAAACAAGGTCTTAGGGCCTGGCATCGAAGGGAGAGGAATCCGAGAGGCCCCGAGCAACTTGCATGGGGACTGCCTTTCCTGAGGCCACCAGAGCGGGTCCCTGAGGTCCCCGTCGTTAGTCGAGAGCACCTGCACAACTCGAGAAAATCCAGGAGGTTCTCCCTTCCAGGCGAGATAAGGACCATTTCCGCTGAGGTGTCTCAAGGCTAATCACACCTAACCTCTGGAACTTACAAAGGGTCCTTCACACCCTTGCTGCAACTCAAGAAGATCCCCAACATACCGTCTCCACTCGAGAGGAAGCACGAGAGTCCCGCCCAAATTCAGAGGAGCCCCGTTTCCGCCTCCTAGCTCGAGAGGAGGGATCCTTTCCATCAGTGATCGGGAAAGAGTTCCCAGTGTTTCCGGTGCATCTCAAGAGGAGGCGATCTCCACAGGAAAGGCGAGAGGAACTCCAGGGACGTGCCACCATTCCCTAAGTCCCCCAGATGTCCCAGTCCATTCCAGGGGACCTGTTTCCTGCACTGCCTCTACTTTCAAGCGAGGATCGACTCACACCACTGTGGCACGTGGGACAGCCCTGTGGGAAAAGCCTCGTGGGAAAAGCCTCGAGAGAAAGCCTCGGGAAAGCCTCGAGGGAAGCCACAGTTGCTTTGATTTTTGCGAACGGAAGTGTGACACTGCTGCTACATCTCGGAAGGAAAGCGCACGTGCATGCCCCACTCGATACGAGGACTGACTACCCTGGAGAGACTCCAGAAGTACCCCAAGATCCACATCAGCACTGGCGAGGAATCCTCACGTTCCCGGCACCGACTCCAAACAAGGTTTTAGGCCCCTGCATCGACGGAGAAGAATCCCGAGAGGCCCCGAGCAACTAGCATGGGTACTGGCCTTTCCTGAGGCCATCAGAGCGCGGTCCCTGAGGTCCCCGTCATAAGTCGAGAGCAACTGCCGCAACTCGATAAAATCCAGGAGGTTCTCCCCTCCAGGCGAGATGAGGCCCGTTTCCTCTGAGCGTCCCCAGGCTAATCACACCTAACCTCTGGAACTTCGAAAACGTCCTTCACATCCTTGCTGCAACTGAAGT
>NW_017204880.1:0-5488 GCF_001704415.2 Capra hircus
AACTCTGCCAGATCGGGCCTCTGAACAGAGCTAGAGATCTGCCGTACTGGAGTCGCACTTAGCTTCGTGGAAGCAGGGATTTCAGCTTGACGGGGACTTGCTGCCTCCTCTTCCCCCGAGGAGGCTCGCTTCCCTGCTGGCTGTGCACTCGCCTATCAGGCGGGGGCGCAGGCTCCTCCAGCAGGTCTTGCCTCAGGGGCTGCTTCCCCTGAGTTGGGGCTGTGGGCAGGAACCCAGACACGCAGGATCAGGCCCCAAACACCTGCCACATGTCTCTGCTGGGGAGGAGAGTGCTAGGGAACCTACGTCTGTCATACACTTTCTGGGCACCCAAGGAATCAGCCTCCGTGTGTGCGGGCTGAAAACCCCAGCCAGGGGCCCTGGGAGCCTGGTGCTCTCCGTGTGGCGCTGAATCTGGGCGGCCAAGCAACGCTGGAGGAGCCCTGCAGTTGCCCTTCCCTTCCCTCTGACAGAATTCTCACTGCTGGAGCCCTTGCAGTGTGCAACCCACCAGCCCCTAAGCTCTCCTTAAGGAGGACTGGGACCTAAGTGCAAAGGCAAGGCAGGATTGGAGCTGAGGCAAGAAAGGCGCCAGTGGCGACTCCCAGGCTCCTGCTGCCTGCTCCTTCCTGGAGAGGCAGCCTAAAAGCAAGGCAAGTCTGGGCAAGGCTAGCCCCGGCAGAGCAGCCTCGCGCCAGGAACTCTGCCAGATCGGGGCTCTGAGCAGAGCTAGAGCTCTGCCGTACTGGAGGCGCACTTAGCTCCGTGCAAGCAGGGCTTTCAACTTGACGGGCTGGGCTGCCTCCTCTTCCCCGAGGAGGCTCGCTTCCCTGCTGGCTGTGCACTCGCCTATCAGGCGGGGGCGCAGGGCTCCTCCAGCAGGTCTTGCCTCAGGGCTGCTTCCCCTGAGTTGGGGCTGTGGGCAGGAACCCAGACACGCAGGATCAGGCCCCAACACCTGCACATGTCTCTGCTGGGGAGGAGAGTGCTAGGGAACCTACGTCTGTCATACACTTTCTGGGCACCCAAGGAATCAGCCTCCGTGTGTGCGGGGCTGAAAACCCCAGCCAGGGGCCCTGGGAGCCTGGTGCTCTCGGTGCGGCGCTGATTCTAGGCGGCCTAGAAACCGCTGGAGGAGCCCTGCAGTTGCCCTTCCCTTCCCTCTGACAGAGCTCTCACTGCTGAAGCCCTTGGCAGTGTGCAACCCACCACCCCCTAAGCCCTCCCCAACGACGCCTGGCACCTATGTGCAAAGGCAAGGCAGGATTGGAGCTGAGGCAAGGAAGGCACCAGTGGCGTCTCCCAGGCTCGCTCAGACAGCTCCTTCCTGGGAGGGAGCCTAAAAGCAAGGCAAGTCTGGGCAAGGCGAGCCCCGGCCGAGCAGCCTCGCGCCAGAAACTCTGCCAGATCGGGGCTCTGAGCAGAGCTAGAGCTCTGCCGTACTGGAGGCCACTTAGCTCCGTGCAAGCAGGGCTTTCCTCTTGACTGGGCTCGGCTGCCTCCTCTTCTCCCGAGGAGGCTCGCTACACTGCTGGCTGTGCTCTCGCCTATCAGGCGGGCGCGCAGGGCTCCTCCAGCAGGTCTTGCCTCAGGGGCTGCTTCCCCTGAGTTGAGGCTGTGGCGGGAACCCAGACACGCAGGATAAGGCCCCAACCACCTGCACATGTCTCTGCTGGGGAGGAGAGTGCTAGGGAACCTACGTCTCTCACACACTTTCTAGGCACCCACGGAGTCAGCCTCTGGGAGTGTGGGGATGCAAAACCCAGCCAGGGGCCCTTGGAACCTGGTGCTCTCCGTGCGGAGCTTTGTCTGGGCGGCCAAGGAACCGCTGAAGGAGCCCTGCTGTTGCCCTTCGCTTCCCTCTGACAGAGCTTTCACTGCTGGAGCCCTTGGCAGTGTGCAACCCACCAGCCCCTAAGCCCTCCTCAAGGACGCTTGGGACCTAAGTGCAAAGGCAAGGCAGGGGTAGAGCTGAAGCCAGGAAGGCGCCAGTGGCGTTTCCGAGCCTCACACAGCCTGCTCCTTCCTGGGGAGGGAGCCTTAAAGCAAGGCAAGTCTGCGCAAGGCTCGCCTATGGCAGAGCATCTTGGTGCCAGGAACTCTGCCAGATCGGGCCTCTGAACAGAGCTAGAGATCTGCCGTACTGGAGTCGCACTTAGCTTCGTGAAGCAGGGATTTCAGCTTGACGGGGACTTGCTGCCTCCTCTTCCCCGAGGAGGCTCGCTTCCCTGCTGGCTGTGCACTCGCCTATCAGGCGGGGGCGCAGGGCTCCTCCAGCAGGTCTTGCCTCAGGGGCTGCTTCCCCTGAGTTGGGGCTGTGGGCAGGAACCCAGACACGCAGGATCAGGCCCCAAACACCTGCACATGTCTCTGCTGGGGAGGAGAGTGCTAGGGAACCTACGTCTGTCATACACTTTCTGGGCACCCAAGGAATCAGCCTCCGTGTGTGCGGGGCTGAAAACCCCAGCCAGGGGCCCTGGGAGCCTGGTGCTCTCCGTGTGGCGCTGAATCTGGGCGGCCAAGCAACCGCTGGAGGAGCCCTGCAGTTGCCCTTCCCTTCCCTCTGACAGAATTCTCACTGCTGGAGCCCTTGGCAGTGTGCAACCCACCAGCCCCTAAGCTCTCCTTAAGGAGGACTGGGACCTAAGTGCAAAGGCAAGGCAGGATTGGAGCTGAGGCAAGAAAGGCGCCAGTGGCGACTCCCAGGCTCCTGCTGCCTGCTCCTTCCTGGAGAGGCAGCCTAAAAGCAAGGCAAGTCTGGGCAAGGCTAGCCCCCGGCAGAGCAGCCTCGCGCCAGGAACTCTGCCAGATCGGGGCTCTGAGCAGAGCTAGAGCTCTGCCGTACTGGAGGCGCACTTAGCTCCGTGCAAGCAGGGCTTTCAACTTGACGGGGCTGGGCTGCCTCCTCTTCCCCCGAGGAGGCTCGCTTCCCTGCTGGCTGTGCACTCGCCTATCAGGCGGGGCGCAGGGCTCCTCCAGCAGGTCTTGCCTCAGGGGCTGCTTCCCCTGAGTTGGGGCTGTGGGCAGGAACCCAGACACGCAGGATCAGGCCCCAAACACCTGCACATGTCTCTGCTGGGGAGGAGAGTGCTAGGGAACCTACGTCTGTCATACACTTTCTGGGCACCCAAGGAATCAGCCTCCGTGTGTGCGGGGCTGAAAACCCCAGCCAGGGGCCCTGGGAGCCTGGTGCTCTCGGTGCGGCGCTGATTCTAGGCGGCCTAGAAACCGCTGGAGGAGCCCTGCAGTTGCCCTTCCCTTCCCTCTGACAGAGCTCTCACTGCTGAAGCCCTTGGCAGTGTGCAACCCACCACCCCCTAAGCCCTCCCCAACGACGCCTGGCACCTATGTGCAAAGGCAAGGCAGGATTGGAGCTGAGGCAAGGAAGGCACCAGTGGCGTCTCCCAGGCTCGCTCAGACAGCTCCTTCCTGGGGAGGGAGCCTAAAAGCAAGGCAAGTCTGGGCAAGGCGAGCCCCCGGCCGAGCAGCCTCGCGCCAGAAACTCTGCCAGATCGGGGCTCTGAGCAGAGCTAGAGCTCTGCCGTACTGGAGGCCCACTTAGCTCCGTGCAAGCAGGGCTTTCCTCTTGACTGGGCTCGGCTGCCTCCTCTTCTCCCGAGGAGGCTCGCTACACTGCTGGCTGTGCTCTCGCCTATCAGGCGGGCGCGCAGGGCTCCTCCAGCAGGTCTTGCCTCAGGGGCTGCTTCCCCTGAGTTGAGGCTGTGGGCGGGAACCCAGACACGCAGGATAAGGCCCCAACCACCTGCACATGTCTCTGCTGGGGAGGAGAGTGCTAGGGAACCTACGTCTCTCACACACTTTCTAGGCACCCACGGAGTCAGCCTCTGGGAGTGTGGGGATGCAAAACCCAGCCAGGGGCCCTTGGAACCTGGTGCTCTCCGTGCGGAGCTTTGTCTGGGCGGCCAAGGAACCGCTGAAGGAGCCCTGCTGTTGCCCTTCGCTTCCCTCTGACAGAGCTTTCACTGCTGGAGCCCTTGGCAGTGTGCAACCCACCAGCCCCTAAGCCCTCCTCAAGGACGCTTGGGACCTAAGTGCAAAGGCAAGGCAGGGGTAGAGCTGAAGCCAGGAAGGCGCCAGTGGCGTTTCCGAGCCTCACACAGCCTGCTCCTTCCTGGGGAGGGAGCCTTAAAGCAAGGCAAGTCTGCGCAAGGCTCGCCTATGGCAGAGCATCTTGGTGCCAGGAACTCTGCCAGATCGGGCCTCTGAACAGAGCTAGAGATCTGCCGTACTGGAGTCGCACTTAGCTTCGTGTAAGCAGGGATTTCAGCTTGACGGGACTTGCTGCCTCCTCTTCCCCGAGGAGGCTCGCTTCCCTGCTGGCTGTGCACTCGCCTATCAGGCGGGGCGCAGGGCTCCTCCAGCAGGTCTTGCCTCAGGGCTGCTTCCCCTGAGTTGGGGCTGTGGGCAGGAACCCAGACACGCAGGATCAGGCCCCAAACACCTGCACATGTCTCTGCTGGGGAGGAGAGTGCTAGGGAACCTACGTCTGTCATACACTTTCTGGGCACCCAAGGAATCAGCCTCCGTGTGTGCGGGGCTGAAAACCCCAGCCAGGGACCTGGGAGCCTGGTGCTCTCCGTGTGGCGCTGAATCTGGGCGGCCAAGCAACCGCTGGAGGAGCCCTGCAGTTGCCCTTCCCTTCCCTCTGACAGAATTCTCACTGCTGGAGCCCTTGGCAGTGTGCAACCCACCAGCCCCTAAGCTCTCCTTAAGGAGGACTGGGACCTAAGTGCAAAGGCAAGGCAGGATTGGAGCTGAGGCAAGAAAGGCGCAGTGGCGACTCCCAGGCTCCTGCTGCCTGCTCCTTCCTGGAGAGGCAGCCTAAAAGCAAGGCAAGTCTGGGCAAGGCTAGCCCCGGCAGAGCAGCCTCGCGCAGGAACTCTGCCAGATCGGGCTCTGAGCAGAGCTAGAGCTCTGCCGTACTGGAGGCCACTTAGCTCCGTGCAAGCAGGGCTTTCAACTTGACGGGGCTCGGCTGCCTCCTCTTCCCCCGAGGAGGCTCGCTTCCCTGCTGGCTGTGCACTCGCCTATCAGGCGGGGGCGCAGGGCTCCTCCAGCAGGTCTTGCCTCAGGGCTGCTTCCCCTGAGTTGGGGCTGTGGGCAGGAACCCAGACACGCAGGATCAGGCCCCAACCACCTGCCACATGTCTCTGCTGGGGAGGAGAGTGCTAGGGAACCTACGTCTGTCATACACTTTCTGGGCACCAAGGAATCAGCCTCCGTGTGTGCGGGCTGAAAACCCCAGCCAGGGGCCCTGGGAGCCTGGTGCTCTCGGTGCGGCGCTGATTCTAGGCGGCCTAGAAACCGCTGGAGGAGCCCTGCAGTTGCCCTTCCCTTCCCTCTGACAGAGCTCTCACTGCTGAAGCCCTTGGCAGTGTGCCAACCACCACCCCTAAGCCCCCCAACACGCCTGGCCCACCTATGTGCAAAGGCAAGGCAGGATTGGAGCTGAGGCAAGGAAGGCCAC
>NW_017204881.1:0-5488 GCF_001704415.2 Capra hircus
AGGCTAATCACAAATAATCTCTGGAACTTCCAAACGGTGGCTTCACACCCTGGCTAAACTCAAGATGTTCCCCGACATACCGTCTCCATCGAGAGGAAGCACGAGAGTCCCGCCAACATCCAGAGGAGCCCCGTTTCTGCCTACTAGCTCGAGAGGAGGGATCCTTTCCCTGCGTCATCGGGAAAGAAATCCCGGCGTTCCGTCGCATCTCAAGAGGTGGCGCTCTCCACATGAAAGGCGAGAGGAACTCCAGGGTCTTGCCACCTTTCCCAGAGTCCCCCAGATGTCTCAGTCCATTCCAGGGAAACCTGTTTTTTCCCTGCACTGCTTCGACATTCAAGCCTAGGATCGACTCACATCACGGTGGCACGTGGGACAACCATGTGAGAAAGCCTCGTGGGAAAGCCTCGTGTGAAAGCCTCCAGGGAAAGCCACAGATCCCTTGATCCACGCGAAGGGAAGCCTGACAATGCTGCTACAGTTCGGGAGGAAATTGCACGTGCATGCCCCCACTCGAGACGAGGACTGACTCCCCTGGGGAGACTCCAGAAGTATTCCCAAGATCCTTGTCAGCACTGGAGAGGAATCCTCAGGTTCCGGCACGGACTGCACACAAGGTCTTAGGCCCCGGCATCGACGGGAGAGGAATCCCGAGAGGCCCCCGTGCAACTCGCTTGGGACTGGCCTTTCCTGAGGCCACCAGAGCAGGTCCCTGAGTCCCCGTCATAAGTCGAGAGCACCTGCCGCAACTCGAGTAAATCTAGGAGGTTCTCCCCTCCAGGCGAGATGAGGCCCATTTTTTGAGGCGTCTCGAGGTTAATCACACCTAAACTCTGGAACTTCCAAAGTGTCCTTCACACCCTTGCTGCATCTCAAGAAGTTCCCCGAAATACCCGTCTCCACTCGAGAACAAGCACGAGTGTCCGCCCTCATCCAGAGGAGCCCCATTTACGCCTACTAGCTCGAGAGAAGGGATCCTTTCCTTGCGTGTTCGTTAAAAAATTCTCGTGTTCCCGTCGCAACTCAAGAGGAGTCCCTCTCCACAGGAAAGGCGAGAGGAACTCCAGGGTCGTGCCACCATTCCCAGAGACCCCCAGATGTCTCAGTCCATTCCAGGGAAACCTGTTTCCCTGCACTGCCTCGACTTTCATGCCGAGGAACGACTCCCACCACGGTGGCACGTGGTACAAACCTGTGGGAAGCCTCGTGGGAAAGCCTCGAGGGATACCCACAGATCCCTGGATCCACGGGAAGGGAAGCGTGAATCTGCTGCTTCAGCTCGGGAGGAAAGAGCACGTGCATGCCCCCACTCGAGAGGACGAAAGACTCCCATGGGGAGACTCCAGAAGTAGCCCAAGATCCATGTCAGCACTGGAGAAGAATCCTCAGGTTCCGGCACCGACTCCACACAAGGTCTTAGGCCCGGCATCGACGGGAGAGGAATCCCGAGAGCCCCCCGAGCAACTCGCATGCGGACTGCCCTTTCCTGAGGCCACCAGCGCGGGTCCCTGAGGTCCCCATCGTAAGTCGAGAGCACCTGCCGCAACTCGAGAAAATCCAGGAGGTTTTCCCCTCCAGGCGAGATGATGCCCATTTCCGCTGAGGCGTCTCGAGGATAATCACACCTAACCTCTGGAACTTCCAAAGGGTCATTCACACCCTTGCTGCAACTCAAGAAGTTCCCCGACATACCCGTCTCCACTTGAGAGGAAGCAGGAGAGTCCCGCTCACATCCAGAGGAGCCCCGTTTCCGCCTCCTAGCTCGAGAGGAGGGATCCTTTCCTTACGTGGTCGAGAAAGATTTCCCGGCGTTCCCGATGCATCTCAAGAGGTCGGGCTCTCCAGAGGAAAGGCGAGAGGAACTCCATGGTCGTGCCACCAATCCCAGAGTCCTCCAGATGTCTCAGTCCATTCCAGGGAGACCTGTTTTTCCCTGCACTGCATCAACTTTCAAGCCGAGGATCGACTAACACCACGGTGGCACGTGGGACAGCCCTGTGGGAAAGCCTCGTGGGAAAGCCTTGTTGGAAAGCATCGTGGGAAAGCCTCGAGGGAAAGCCACTGATCCCTTGATCCACGCGACTGGAGTATGACACTGCTGCTACAGCTAGGGAGGAAAGCGCAGGTGCATGCCCCCACTCGAGACGAGGACTGACTCCCTGAGGAGACTCCAGAAGTACGACAAGATCCATGTCAGCACTGCAGAGGAAACCTCAGGTTCCGGTACCGACTCCACACAAGGTCTTAGGCCCGGCATCAAGGGAGAAGAATCCCGAGAGGCCCCGAGCAACTCGCATGCGGACTGGCCTTTTCTGAGGCCCCCAGAGCGGGTCGTTGAGGTACCCGTCGTAAGTCGAGAGCAACTGCCCTATCTCAAGAAAATAGAGGAGGTTCTCCCCTCCAGGCGAGATGAGGCCCATTTCTGCTGAGGCGTCTCCAGGCTAATCACACCTAATCTCTGGAACTTCCAAACGGTGCTTCACAATCTGGCTGCAACTCAAGATGTTCCCGACATACCGTCTCCCCACTCGAGAGGAAGCACGAGAGTCCCGCCCCATCCAGTGGAGCCCCGTTTCTGCCTACTAGCTCGAGAGGAGGTATCCTTTCCCTGCGTAATCGGGAAAGAAATCCCGGCGTTCCCGTCGCATCTCAAGAGGAGGCGCGCTCCACAGGAAAGGCGAGAGGAACTCCAGGGTCGTGCCACCTTTCCCAGAGTCCCCCAGATGTCTCAGTCGATTCCAGGGAAACCTGTTTTCCATGCACTGCCTCGACATTCAAGCCGAGGATCGACTCACATCACGGTGGCACGTGTACAACGATGTGGGAAAGCCTCGTGGGAAAGCCTCGTGTGAAAGCCTCCAGGGAAAGCCACAGATCCCTTGATCCACGCGAAGGGAAGCGTGACAATGCTGCTACAGTTCGGGAGGAAATTGCACGTGCATGCCCCCTCGAGACGAGGACTGACTCCCCTGGGGAGACTCCAGAAGGACCCCAAGATCCATGTCAGCACTGGAGAGGAATCCTCAGGTTCGGCACCGACTCCTCTCAAGACATTAGGCCCCGGTATTGAAGGGAGAGGAATCCCGAGAGGCCCACGAGTAACTCGCATGGGGACTGGTCTTTCCTGAGGCCATCAGAGCGGGTCCCTGAGGTCCCCTTGTAAGTCGAGAGCAACTGCCGCAACTCGAGATAATCCAGGAGGTTCTCCCTCCAGGCGAGATGAGGCCCATTTCCGCAGAGGCATCTCGAGGCTAATCACACGTAGCCTCTGGAACTTCCAATGGTCTTTCAGACCCTTGCTGCAACTCAAGAAGTTCCCCGACATACCCGTCTCCACTCGAGAGGAAGCACGAGAGTCCCGGCCACTTCCAGAGGAGCCCCGTTTCCGCCTCCTACCTCGAGAGGAGGGATCCTTTCCCGGCGATGTCGGGAAAGAATTCCCGGCGTTCCCGTCGCATCTCAAGAGGAAGCGCTCTCCACAGGAAATGCGAGAGGAATTCCAGGGTCGTGCCACATTCCCAGAGCCCCCCAGATGTCTCCGTCCATTCCAGGGAAACCTGTTTTCCCTGCACTGCCTCGACCTTCAAGCCGAGGATTGACTCACACACCACGGTGGCACGTGGGAGAGCCCTGTGGGAAAGCTCCTGGGAAAGCCTCGTGGGAAAGCCTCGAGGGAAAGCCCAGATCCCTTGATCCTCGCGAAGGGAAGCTCAACACTGCTGCTGCAGCTCGGAGGAAAGCGCACGTGCATTCCCCCACTCGAGACGCAGACTGACTCCCCGGGGGAGACTCCAGAAGTACCCCAAGATCCATGTCAGCACTGGAGAGGAATCCTCAGGTTCCGGCACTGACTCCACACAAGGTCTTATGCTCCGGCATCGACGGGAAAGGAATCCCTAGAGGCCCCCGAGCAACTCGCAAGGGGACCGCTTTTCGATAGGCCACCAGAGCGGGTCCCTGAGTTCCCCGTCATAAGTCGAGAGCACCTGCCACAACTCGAGAAAATCCAGGAGGTTCTCCCCTCCATGCGAGATGAGGCCCATTTCCACTGAGGCGTCTCGAGGCTAATCACACCTAACCTCTGGAACTTCCAAAGGGTCCTTCACGTCCTTGCTGCAACTCAAGAAGTTCCCTGACATACCTGTCTCCACTAGAGAGGAAGCACGAGAATCCCGCCCACATCCAGAGGAGCCCCGTTTCCGTCTCCTAGCCCGAGAGGAGGGACCTTTCCCTGCGTTGTCGGGAAAGAATTCCCGGCGTTCCCATAGCGTCTCAAGAGGAGTCGCTCTCCACAGGTAAGGCGAGAGGAACTCCAGGGTGGTGCGACCAATCCCAGAGTCCCCCACATGTCTCAGTCCATTCCACGGAAACCTGTTTTCCCTGCATTGCCTTGGCTTTCAAGCCGAGGATCAATTCACACCACGGTGGCACCTGGGACAGCCGTTTGGGAAAGCCTCGTGGGAAAGCCTCGTGGGAAAGACTCGAGGGAAAGCCTCAGATCCCTTACTCCACAAGAAGGGAAGCGAGATACTTCAGCTACAGCTCGGGAGGTAAGCGCATGTGCATGCGCCCACTCGAGACGAGGACTGACTCCCCTGGGGAGACTCCAGAAGTACCCAAAAGATCCAAGTCAGCAATGGATAGGAATCCTCAGGTTCCGGCACTGACTCCACACAAGGTCTTAGGCCCCTGCACCGATGGGAGTGAAATCCCGAGAGGCCCCCGAGCAACTCGCATGGGACTGGCCTTCCTGAGGCCACCAGAGCGAGTCCCTGAGGGTCAATAAGTCAAGAGGACCTGCTGCCACAAGTCGAGAAAATCCAGGAGGTTCTTCCCTCCCAGACGAGATGAGGCCCATTTCCGCAGAGGCGACTCGAGGCTAATCACACCTAACCTCTGGACTTTCCAAAGGGCCCTTCACACCCTTGCGGCAACTCAAGAAGTTCCCTGACATACCCCGTCTCCACTCGAGAGGAAACACGAGAGTCCCGCCCACCATCCAGAGGAGCCCTGTTTCCGCCTCCTAGCTCGACAGGAGGGATCCTTTCCCTGCGTGTTCGGAAAAGAATTCCCGGCGATCCCGTCACATATCAAGAGGGGGCGCTCTCCACAGGAAAGGCGAGAGGAACTCAAGGGTCGTGTCACCATTCCCAGAGTCCCCCAGATGTCTCAGTCCATTCCAGGGAAACCTGTTTTCCCTGCACTGCCTCGACTTTCAAGCCGAGGATCGACTCAAACCACGGTGGCACGTGGACAGCCCTGTGGGAAATCCTCGTGGGAAAAGCCTCGGGGGGAAAGCCTCGAGGGAAAGCCCTGATCCCTTGATCAACGCGAAGGGAAGCGTGACACTGCTGCTACAGCTCGGGAGGAAAGCGCACGAGCATGCCCCCACTCGAGACGAGGACTGACTCCACTGGGGAGACTCCAGAAGTACCCCAAGATCCATGTCAGCACTAGAGAGGAATGCTCAGGTTCCGGCACCGACTCC
>NW_017204882.1:0-5488 GCF_001704415.2 Capra hircus
AGAGCATATCTCTGAGGTCCAAGTCGTAAGTCGAGAGCTCCAGCTGCAACTCGAGAAAATCCAGGAGGTTCTCCCTCCAGGCGAGATGTGGCCCATATCCGATGAGGCATCTCGAGGCTAATCAACAAAGCGTCTGGAACTAACAAAGGGGCCCTCAAACCTAGTTGCAACTCAAGAAGTTGCCCGAAATACCCCTCTCCACTCGAGAGGAAGCACGAGAGTCTTGCCCACACCCAGAGGAGCCCGTTTCCGCCTCATAGCTCGAGAGGAAGGATCCTTTCCCTGCGTTATCCGGAAAGAATTCCCGGCATTCCCCTCGCAACTCAAGAGGAGGCGCAACCACAGGAAAGGCGAGAGGAATCCAGGGTCGTGCCACCATTCCCAGATCCCCAGATGTCTCAGTCCATTCCAGGGAAACCTGTTTTCCCTACACTGCCTCGACTTTCAAGCCAAGCATCGACTCACTGCTTGGTGGCACGTGGAACAGCCCTGTGTGAAAGCCTCGTGGGAAAGCCTCGAGGGAAAGCCACAGATCCCTTGATCCACGCGAAGGGAAGCGTGACACTGCTGCTACAGCTCGGGAGGAAACGCCACGTGCATGCCCACTCGAGACGAGGACTGACTGCCCTGGGTAGATTCCAGAAGTACCCCAGACCCATGTCGGCAGTGCAGAGGATTCCTCAGGTTCCGGCACCGATTCCACACAAGGTCTTAGGCCCCGCATCGACGGGAGAGGAATCCCGAGAGGCCCCGAGAAACTAGCATGGGGACTGGCCTTTCCTGAGGCCAGCAGAGCGGTCCCTGAGGTCCCCGTCGTAACTCGAGAGCACCTGCTGCAACTCGAGAAAATCCAGGAGGTTCTCCCCTCCAGGCGAGATGAGGCCCATTTCTGCTGAGGCGTGTCGAGGCTAATCACAACTAACCTCTGGAACATCCAAAGGTCCTTCACACCCTTGCTGCAACTCAAGAAGTTCCCCGACATACCCGTCTCCACTCGAGAGGAAGCACGAGAGTTCTGCCCACATCCAGAGGAGCCCCGTTTCCGCCTCCTAGCTCGAGAGGAGGGTTCCTTTCCCTGCGTGGTCAGGAAAGAATTCCCGGCGTTCCCGTCGCATCTGAAGAGGAGGCGCTCTGCACAGGAAAGGCGAGAGGAAGTCCAGGGTCGTGCCACCATTCCCAGAGTCCCCCAGATGTCTCAGTCCATTCCAGGGAAACCTGTTTTCCCTGCACTGCCTCGACTTTCAAGCCGAGGATCGACTCAAACCTCGGTGGCACGTGGGACAGCCCTGTGGGAAAGCCTCGAGGGAAAACCTCGAGGGAAAGCCACAGATCCCTTGATCCACCGGAAGGCAAGTGGAACACTGCTGCTACAGATCGGGAAGAAAGCGCACGTGCATGCCCCCACTCGAGACGAGGACTGACTCCCCTGGGGAGACTCCAGAAGTACCCCAAGATCCATGTCAGCACTGTAGAGGAATCCTCAGGTTCCGGCACCAACTCCACACGAGACCTAGGCCCCGGCATCGACGAGAGAGGAATCCCGAGAGGCCCCGAGCAACTCGCATAGGGACTGGCATTTCCAGAGGCCACCAGAGCAGGTCCCTGAGGTCCCCGTCGTAAGTCGATAGCACCTGTCGCAACTCGAGAAAATCCTGGAGGTTCTCCCCTCCAGGCGAGATGAGGCCCATTTCCACTGAGGCGTGTCGAGGCCAATCACACCTAAACCTCTGGAACTTACAAAGGGTCCTTCACACCCTTGCTGCAACTAAAAAAGTTCCCCGACCTACCCGTCTCCACTCGAGGGGAAGCACGAGAGTCCTGCCCACATCCAGAGGAGACCCGTTTCTGCCTCCTAGCTCGAGAGGAGGGATCCTTTCCCTGCGTGGTCTGGAAAGAAGTCCCGGTGTTCCTGTCGCATCTCAAGAGGAGTCGCTCTCCACAGGAAAGGCGAGAGGAACTCCAGGGTCGAGCCACCATACCCAGAGTGACCCAGATGTCTCAGTCCATTCCAGGGAAACCTGTTTCCCCTGCACTGCCTCGACTTTCAAGCCGAGGATCGACTCACACCACGGTGGCACGTGGAACAGCCCTGTGGGAAAGCCTCGTGGGAAAGCCTCGAGGGAAAGCCACAGATTCCTTGTTTCACGAGAAGGGAAGCGTGACACTTCTGCTACAGCTAGGGAGGAAAGTGCACGTGCATGCCCCCACTTGAGACGAGGATGAAACCCCCGGGGAGACTCCAGAAGTACCCCAAGATCCATGTCAGCACTGGAGAGGAATCCTCAGGTTCCAGCACTGACTCCACACAAGGTCTTAGGCCCCGATATCGACGGGAGAGGAATCCCGAGAGGCCCCAGAGCAACTCGCATGGGGACTGGCCTTTCCTGAGGATACCAGAGCGGGTCCCTGAGGTCTCCGTCGTAAGCCTAGAGCACCTGCGGCAACTCGAGAAAATCCAGGAGGGTCTCCCTCCAGGTGAGATGAGGCCCATTTCCGCTGAGGCGTCTCGAGGCTCATCACACCTAACCTCTGGAACTTCCAAAGGGTCCTTCACACCCTTGCTGCAACTCAAGAAGTTCCCCGACATAGCCGTATCCACTCGAGAGGAAGCACGAGAGTCCGCCCACATCCAGATCGGCCCCGTTTCCGCCTCCTAGCTCGAGAGGAGGGATTCTTTCTCTACGTGGTCGGTAAAGAATTCCCGGTGTTCCCGTCGCATCTCAAGAGGAGGCGCCCTCCACAGGAAAGGCGAGAGGAACTCCAGGATCGTTCTACCATTTCCAGAGTCCCTCAGAAGTCTCAGTCCATTCCAGGGAAACTGTTTTCCCTGCACTGCCTCGACTTTCAAGTCGAGGATCGACTCACACCACGGTGGCACGAGGGACAGCCCTGTGGGACAGCCCTGTGGGAAAGCCTCGAGGAAAGACACAGATCCCTTGATCCACGCGAAGGGAAGCGTGACACTGCTGCTACAGCTCGGGAGGAAAGCGCACGTGCATGCCACCACTTAGAGGAGGACTGACTCCCCTGGGGAGACTTCAGAATTACCCCAAGATCCATGTCAGCAATGGAGAGGAATTCTCAGGTTTTGCCACAGACTACACATAAGATCTTAGGCCCCGGCTTTGACGGGAGAGGAAACCCGAGAGGCCCCGAGCAACTCGCATGGGGACTGGGCCTTTCGTGAGGCCACCAGAGCGGGTCCCTGAGGTCCCCTGTCGTATGTCGAGAGCACCTGCCGCACTCGAGAAAATCCAGGAGGTTCTCCCCTCCAGGCGAGATGAGGCCCATTTCGCTGAAGCGTCTCGAGCTAATCACACCTAACCTTCTGGAAATTCCAAAGGTCCTTCACACCCTTGCTGCATCTCAAGAAGTTCCCCGACATACCCGTCTCCACTCGAGAGGAAGTATGAGTGTCCCGCCCTCATCCAGAGGATCCCCATTTACACTTCCTAGTTCGAGAGAAGGGATCCTTTCCCTGCGTGTTCGGTAAAAAATTCTCGGTGCTTCCGTCGCAGCTCAGAGGAGGCGCTCTCCCAGGAAAGGCGAGAGGAACTCCAGGGTCGTGCCACCATTCCAGAGACCCCCAGATGTCTCAGTCCATTCCAGGAAACCTGTTTTCCCGCACTGCCTCGACTTTCATGCCGAGGAACGACTCACACTACGGTGGCACGTGCTACAAACCTGTTGGAAGCCTCGTGGGAAAGCCTCGAGGGATAGCCACAGATACCTTGATCCACGGGAAGGGAAGCGAGAATCTGCTGCTTCCGCTCGGAGGAAAGTGCACATGCAATGCCCCACTCGAGACGACGAAAGACTCCCCTGGGGAGACTCCAGAAGTAGCCCAAGATCCATGTCAGCACTGGAGAGGAATCCTCAGGTTCCGGCACCGACTCCACACAAGGACTTAGGCCCCGGCATCGACGGGAGTGGAGTCCCGAGAGGACCCCGAGCAACTCGCATGGATACTGGCCTTTTCGGAGGCCACCAGAGCGGGTCCCTGAGGTCCCCATCGTAAGTCGAGAGCACCTGGCCGCAACTAGAGAAAATCCAGGTGGTTTTCCCCTGAGGCGAGATGAGGCCCATTTCTGCTGAGGTGTCTCAAGGCTAATCACACCTAACCTCTGTAACTTCCAAAGGTTGATTCACACCCTTGCTGCAACTCAAGAAGTTCACCGACATACCCGTCTCTACTTGAGAGGAAGCACGAGAGTACCGCTCACATCCAGAGGAACCCCGTTTCCGCCTCTAGCTCGAGAGGAGGGATCATTTCATTTCGTGGTCGGGAAAGAATACCAGCGTTCCCGTCGCTTCTCAAGAGGAGGCGCTCTCAACAGGAAAGGCGAGAGGAACTCCAGGGTGTTGCCACCATTCCCAGAGTCCCCCAGATGTCTCAGTCCATTCCAGGGAAACCTGTTTTCCCTGCACTGCTCGACTTTCCAGCCAAGGATAGACTCACACCACGGTGGCACGTGGGACAGCCCTGTGGGAAAGTCTCGTGGAAAGCCTTATGGGAAAGCCTCATGAGGAAGCCTCGAGGGAAAGCCACTGATCCCTTGATCCATGCGAAGGGAAGCGTGACACTGCTGCTACAGCTCGGGAGGAAAGCGCACGTGCATGCCCCCACTCGAGCCGAGGTCTGACGCCCCCTGGGGAGACTCCAGAAGTCCCCGAAGATCCATGTCGGCACTGGAGAGGAATCCTCAGGTTCCGGCACTGACTCCACACAAAGTTCTTGCCCCGGCATGGACGGGAGAGGAATCCGAGAAGCCCACGAGCAACTTGCATGAGGAGTGGCCTTTCATGAGGCCACCAGAGCATGTCTCTGAGGTCCAAGTCGTAAGTCGAGAGTTCCAGCTGCAACTCGAAGAAAATCCAGGAGGTTTCCCTCCAGGCGAGATGTGGCTCATATCCGATGGGGCATCTCGAGGCTAATCAACAAGCGTCTGGAACTAACAAAGGGGGCCCTCAAACCTTAGTTGCAACTCAAGAAGTTGGCCGAAATACCCCTCTCCACTCGAGAGGAAGCACGAGAGTCTTGCCCACATCCAGAGGAGCCCGTTTCCGCCTCATAGCTCGAGAGGAAGGATCCTTTCCCTGCGTTATCCGGAAAGAATTCCCGGAATTCCCCTCGCATCTCAAGAGGAGGCGCAACCACAGGAAAGGCGAGAGGAACTCCAGGGTCTTGCCACCATTCCCAGATCCCCCAGATGTCTCAGTCCATTCCAGGGAAACCTGTTTTCCCTACACTGCCTCGACTTTCAAGCCGAGCATCGATTCACTGCACGGTGGCACGTGGAACAGCCCTGTGTGAACCTCGTGGGAAAGCCTCGAGGGAAGCCATCCCTTGATCCACGCGAAGGGAAGCGTGACACTGCTGCTACAGCTCGGGAGCAAAGCGCACGTGCATGCCCCGCTCGAGACGAGGAGGACTGACTGCCTGGGTAGATTCCAGAAGTACCCCAGACCCATGTCGGCAGTGGAGAGG
>NW_017204883.1:0-5488 GCF_001704415.2 Capra hircus
TCGAGAAAATCCAGGAGGTTCTCCCCTCCAGGCGAGATGGGGCCCATTTCCGCTGAGGCGTCTCGAGCCTAATCACACCTAAACCTCTGGAACTTCCAAAGGGTCCTTCAACCCTTGCTGCAACTCAAGAAGTTCCCCGACATACCCGTCTCCCCTCGAGAGGAAGCACGAGAGTCCTGCCCACATCCAGAGGAGCCCCGTTTCCGCCTCCTAGCTCGAGAGGAGGGATCCTCTCCCTGCGTTGGTGGGGAAAGAATTCCTGGCGTTCCCGTCGCATCTCAAGAGGAGGCGCTCTCCACAGGAAAGGCGAGAGGAACTCCAGGGTCGTGCCACCATTCCAGAGTCCCCAGATGTCTCAGTCCATTCCAGGGAAACCTGTTTCCCTGCACTGCCTCGACTTTCAAGACGAGGATCGACTCACACCACGGTGGCACGGGGACAGCCCTGTGGGAAAGCCTCGTGGGAAAGCCTGGGAAGAGCCACAGATCCCTTGATACGCGAAGGAAGCGCGACACTGCTGCTAAAGCTCGGGAAGAAAGCGACGTGCATTCCCGACTCGAGACGAGGACTGACTCCACTGGGGAGACTTCAGAAGTACCCCAAGTTCCATGTCAGCACTGGAGTGGAATCCTCAGGTTCCAGCACCGACTCCACACAAGATCTTAGGCCCCGGCATCGACGGGAGAGGAATCCCGAGAGGCCCCCGAGCAACTCGCATGTGGACTGGCCTTTCCTGAGGCCACCAGAGCGGGTCCCTGAGGTCCCCGTCGTAAGTCGAGAGCACCTGCCGCAACTCGAGAAAATCCAGGAGGTTCTCCCTCCAGGCGAGCTGAGGCCCATTTCCGCTGAGGCGTCACGAGGCTAATCACATCTAACATCTGGAACATCCAAAGGGTCCTTCAGACCCTGGCTGCAACTCAAGAAGTTCCCCGACATACCCGTCTCCACTCGAGAGGAAGCACGAGAGTCCCGCCCACATCCAGAGGAGCCCCGTTTCCGCCTCCTAGCTCGAGAGGAGGGATCCTTTCCCTGCGTGGTGGGGAAAGAATTACCCGCGTTCCCGTCGCATCTCAAGAGGATGCGCTCTCCAAGGGAAAGGGGAGAGGAACTCCAGGGTCCTGCCACCATTCCAGAGTCCCCCCAGATGTCTCAGTCCATTTCAGGGAAAACTGTTTTCCCTGCACTGACCTCGACTTTCAAGCCGGAGTATTCGACTCACACCACCGGTGGCACGTGCGACAGCCCTGTGTAAGGCCTCGTGGGGAAAGCCTCGTGGGAAGAAAGCCTCGAGGGAAAGCCACAGATCCCTTGATCCATTGCGAAGGAACCGCCGATACTGCTGCTACAGCTCGGGAGGAAAGCGCACGTGGCATTCCCCCCTCTCGAGACGAGGACTGACTACCCCTGGGGAGACTCCAGAAGTAACCCAAATCCTTGTCAGCACTGGAGAGGAATGCTGAGTTTCCCGGCACAGACTCCACACAAGATCTTAGGCCCTGGCATCGACGGGAGAGGAATCCCGAGAGGCCCACGTGGAACGCCATGCGGAATGTCCTTTCCTGAGGCCACCAGAGCGGGGTCCCTGCGGTCCCCGTCGTAAGTAGAGAGCACCTGCCGCAAACTCGAGAAAATCCAGGAGGTTCTCAACTCCAGGCGAGATGAGGCCCGATTTTCCGCTGAGGCGTCTCGAGGCTAATCACACCTAACTCCGGAACTACAAAAGGGTCCTTCACACCCTTGCTGAAACTCAAGAAGTTCCCCGACATACCCGTCTCCACTCGAGAGGAAGCACGAGAGTCCCGCCCACATCCACAGGAGCCCCGTTTCCGCCTCCTAGCTCGAGAGGATCGATCCTCTCCCTGCGTGGTGGGGAAAGTAATCCCGGCGTTCCCGTCGCATCTCAAGAGGAGGCTCTCTCCACAGGAAAGGCGAGAGGAACTCCAGTGTCGTGCCACCATTCCCAGAGTCCCCCAGATGTCTCAGTCCATTCCAGGGAAACTTGTTTTCCTGCACTGCCTCGAATTCAGGACGAGGATCGACTCACATCACGGTGGCACGTGGGACAGACCTGTGGGAAAACCTCATGGAAATCCTCCTGGAAAGCCTCGAGGGAAAGCCACAGATCCCTTGATCCACGCGAAGGGAAGCGCAACACTGCTGCTACAGCTAGGGAGGAAAGCGCACGTGCATGGCCCCAATAGAGATGAGGACTGACTCCCCTGGGGAGACTACAGGAGTACCCCAAGATCCATGTCAGCACTGGAGAGGAATCCTCAGGTTCCGGCACCGACTCCACACAAGGTCTTATTCCCCGGCATCGACGGGAGAGGAATCCCGAGAGGCCCCAGAGCAACTCGCATGGGGTCTGGCCATTCCTGAGGCCACCAGAGCGGGTCCCTGAGGTCACTGTCGTAAGTCGAGAGCACCTGCCGCCACTCGAGGAAATCCAGGAGGCTCTCCCCTCCAGGCGAGGTGAGGCCCATTTCCGCTGAGGCGTCTTGAGGCTAATCACATCTAACCTCTGGAACTTCCAAAGGGTCCTTCATAACCCTTGCTGCAACTCAAGAAGTTCCCTGACATACCCCGTCTCCACTCGAGAGGAAGCACGAGAGTCCCGCCCACATCCAGAGGAGCCCCCGTTTCTGCTTCCTAGCTCGAGAGGAAGGATCCTTTCCCTCCCTGGTCGGGAAAGAAATTCCGGTGTTCCCGTCGCATCTCAAGAGGAGTGGCTCTCCACAGGAAAGGCGAGAGGAACTCCAGGGTCGTGCCACCATTCCCAGAGTACCCCCGATGTCTCAGTCCATTCCTGGGGAAAACTGTTTTCCCTGCACTGCCACGACTATCAAGCCGAGGATCCACTCACACCAACGGTGGCACCTGGGACAGCCCTGTGGGAAAGCCTCATGGGAAAGCCTCCTGGGAAAGCCTCGAGAGAAAGCCACAGATCCCTTGAGGCACGCGAAGGGAAGCGTGACACTGCTGCTACAGCTCGGGAGGAAAGCGCACGTCCATGCCCTCACTCGAGATGAGGACTGACTCACCTGGGGAGACTCCAGAAGTACCCCAAGATCCATGTCATCACTGGAGAGGAATCCTCAGGTTCCGGCACCGACTCCACACAAGATCTTAGGCCCCGGCATCACCGGGAGAGGAATCCCGAGAGGCCCCCTAGCAACTCGCATGCGGACTGGCCTTTCCTGAGGCCACCAGAGCGGGTCCCTGTGGTCCCCGTCGGAAGTCGAGAGCACCTGCCGCAACTCGAGAAAATGCAGGAGGTTCTACCCTCCAGGCGAGATGAGGCCCATTTCCGGACAGGCGTCTTGAGGGTAATCATATCTAAACCTCTGGAACTTCGAAAGGGTCCTTCACACCCTTGCTGCAACTCAAGAAGTTCCCTGACATACCCGTCTCCACTCGAGAGGAAGCACGAGAGTCCCGCCCACATCCAGAGGAGCCCCGTTTCTGCCTCCTAGCTCGAGAGGAGGGATCCTTTCCCTGCGTGGTCGGGAAAGAATTCCCGGTGTTCCCGTTGCATCTCAAGAGAAGGCGCTCTTCACAGGAAAGGCGAGAGTAACTCCAGGGTCGTGCCACCATTCCCAGAGTCCCCCAGATATCTCAGTCCATTCCAGGGAAAACTGTTTTCCCTGCACTGCCTCGACTTTCAAGGCGAGGATCGACTCACACAAAGGTGGCACGTGGGACAGCCATGTGTGAAAGCCTCATGGAAATCCTCCTGGGAAAGCCTCGAGGGAAAGCCACAGATCCCTTGATCCTCGGGAAGGGTAGCGTGACACTGCTGCTACAGCTAGGGAGGAAAGCGCACGTGCATGCCCCCACTCGAGACGAGGACTGACTCCCCTGGGGAGACTCCAGAAGTACCCCAAGATCCATGTCAGCACTGGAGAGGAATCCTCAGGTTCCGGAACCGACTCCACACAAGGTCTTATTCCCCGGCATCGACGGGAGAGGAATCCCGAGAGGCCCCCGAGCAACACGCTTGGGGACTGGCCTTTCCTGAGTCCACCAGAGCGGGTCCCTGAGGTCCGCGTCGTAAGTCGAGAACACCTGCCGCAACTCGAGAAAATCCAGGAGTTTCTCCCCTCCAGGCGAGATGAGGCCCATTTCCGGCTGAGGCCTCTCGAGGCTAATCACATCTAAACATCGGGAAATTCCAAAGGGTCCTTCACACCCTTGCTGCAACTCAAGAAGTTCCCCCGACATACCCGTCTCCACTCGAGAGGAAAGCACGAGAGTCCCGCCCACATCCAGAGGATCCCCGTTTCCGCCTCAATAGCTCGAGAGAAGGGATCCGTTTCCTGCGTGGTGGGGAAAGAATTCCCCGTGTTCCCGTCGCATCTCAAGTGGACGCCCTCTCGACGGAAAAGCGAGCGGAACTCCAGGGTCGTGCCACCATTCCCAGCGTCCCCAGATGTCTCAGTCCATTCCAGGGAATCCTGTTTTCCCTGCACCGCCTCGACTTTCAAGCCGAGGATCGAGTCACACCACGGTGGCACGTGGGACAGCCCTGTGGGAAAGCGTCGTGGGAAAGCCTCGAGGGTAACCCACAGATCCCTTGATCCATGCGAAGGGAAGCATGACACTGCTGCTACTGTTCGGCGGAAAGCCGCCCGTGCATGCCCTGACTCGAGACGAGGACTGACTCCCCTGGGAGACTCCAGAAGTACCCCAAGATCCAAGTCAGCAGTGGAGAGGAATCCTCAGGTTCCGGCACTGACTCCGCACAAGATTTTAGGCCCCGGCAACGACGGGAGAGGAATCCTGAGAGGCCCGCAAGCAACTCGCATGGGGACTGGCCTTTCCTGAGGCCACCAGAGCGGGTCCTGAGGTCCCGTCGTAAGTCGAGAGCACCTGCTGCAACTCGAGAAAATCCAGGAGTTCTCCCTTCCAGGCGAGATGAGGCCTACTTCCGCTGAGGCGTCTCGAGCCTAATAACACCTAACATCTGGAACTTCCAAGGGGTCCTTCACACCCTTGCTGCAACTCAAGACGTTCCCCGACATACCGTCTCCACTGGAAAGGAAGCACGAGAGTTCCTCCCACATCCAGAGGAGCCCCGTTTCCGCCTCCTAGCTCCAGAAGAGGGATCCTTTCCCTGCGTGTTCGGGAAAGAATTCCCGGCGTTCCCGTCGCATCTAAAGAGGAGGTGTTCTCCATAGGAAAGGCGAGAGGCACTCCAGGGTCGTGCCACCATTCCCAGAGTCCCCCAGATGGCTCAGTCCATTCCAGGGAAACCTGTTTTCCCTGCACTGCCTCGACTTTCAAGCCGAGGATCGACTCACACCACGGACAGGAACGTGGACAACCCTGTGGGAAAGCCTCGTGGGAAAGCCTCGAGGGAAAGCCACAGATCCCTTGATCCAACGAAAGGAAGCATGACACTTCTGCTACAGCTCGGAGAAAGCGCACGTGCATGCCCTCACTCGAGACGAGGACTGACTCCCCTGGGGAGACTCCAGAAGTACCCCGA
>NW_017204884.1:0-5488 GCF_001704415.2 Capra hircus
TCCTTGGGTGCCAGAAAGTGTATGACAGACGTAGGTTCCCTAGCACTCTCCTCCCCAGCAGAGACATGTGCAGGTGTTTGGGGCCTGATCCTGCGTGTCTGGGTTCCTGCCCACAGCCCCAACTCAGGGGAAGCAGCCCTGAGGCAAGACCTGCTGGAGAGCCCTGCGCCCCCGCCTGATAGGCGAGTGCACAGCCAGCAGGGAAGCGAGCCTCCTCGGGGGAAGAGAGGCAGCAAGTCCCCGTCAAGCTGAAATCCCTGCTTACACGAAGCTAAGTGCGACTCCAGTACGGCAGATCTCTAGCTCTGTTCAGAGGCCCGATCTGGCAGAGTTCCTGGCACCAAGATGCTCTGCCATAGGCGAGCCTTGCGCAGACTTGCCTTGCTTTAAGGCTCCCTCCCCAGAAGGAGCAGGCTGTGTGAGGCTCGGAAACGCCACTGGCGCCTTCCTGGCTTCAGCTCTACCCCTGCCTTGCCTTTGCACTTAGGTCCCAAGCGTCCTTGAAGAGGGCTTAGGGCTGGTGGGTTGCACACTGCCAAGGGCTCCAGCAGTGAAAGCTCTGTCAGAGGAAGCGAAGGGCAACAGCAGGGCTCCTTCAGCGGTTCCTTGGCCGCCCAGACAAAGCTCCGCACGGAGAGCACCAGGTTCCAAGGGCCCTGGCTAGGTTTTGCATCCCCACACTCCCAGAGGCTGACTCCGTGGGTGCCTAGAAAGTGTGTGAGAGACGTAGGTTCCCTAGCACTCTCCTCCCAGCAGAGACATGTACAGGTGGTTGGGGCCTGATCCTGCGTGTCTGGTTCCCGCCCACAGCCCAACTCAGGGGAAGCAGCCCTGAGCAAGACCTGCTGGAGGAGCCCTGCGCCCCGCCTGATAGGCGAGAGCACAGCCAGCAGTGTAGCGAGCCTCCTCGGAGAAGAGGAGCAGCCAGCCAGTCAAGAGGAAAGCCCTGCTTGCACGGAGCTAAGTGCGCCTCCAGTACGGCAGAGCTCTAGCTCTGCTCAGAGCCCCGATCTGGCAGAGTTTCTGGCGCGAGGCTGCTCTGCGGGGGCTAGCCTTGCCCAGTCTTGCCTTGCTTTAGGCTGCCTCTCCAGGAAGGAGCAGTCAGCGAGCCTGGGAGTCGCCACTGGGCCTTTCTTGCCTCAGCTCCAATCTGCCTTGCCTTTGCACTTAGGTCCAGTCGTCCTTAAGGAGAGCTTAGGGGCTGGTGGGTTGCACACTGCCAAGGGCTCAGCAGTGAGAACTCTGTCAGAGGAAGGGAAGGGCAATGCAGGGCTCCTCTAGCGGTTGCTTGGCGCCCAGATTCAGCGCCACACGGAGAGCACCAGGCTCCCAGGGCCCCTGGCTGGGTTTTCTGCCGACACACGGAGGCTGATTCCGTGGGCGCCCAGAAAGTGTATGACAGAGTAGGTTCCTAGCACTCTCCTCCCCAGCAGAGACATGTGCAGGTGGTTGGGGCCTGATCCTGCGTGTCTGGGTTCCTGCCCACAGCCCCAACTCAGGGGAAGCAGCCCCTGAGGCAAGACCTGCTGGAGGAGCCCTGCGCCCCCGCCTGATAGGCGAGTGCACAGCCAGCAGGGAAGCGAGCCTCCTCGGGGGAAGAGGAGGCAGTCCAGCCCCGTCAAGTTGAAAGCCCTGCTTGCCCGGAGCTAAGTGCGCCTCCAGTACGGCAGAGCTCTAGCTCTGCTCAGAGCCCCGATCTGGCAGAGTTCCTGGCGCGAGGCTGCTCTGCCGGGGGCTAGCCTTGCCCAGACTTGCCTTGCTTTTAGGCTGCCTCTCCAGGAAGGAGCAGGCAGCAGGAGCCTGGGAGTCGCCACTGGCGCATTTCTTGCCTCAGCTCCAATCCTGCCTTGCCTTTGCACTTAGGTCCCAGTCCTCCTTAAGGAGAGCTTAGGGGCTGGTGTGTTGCACACTGCCAAGGGCTCCAGCAGTGAAAGCTCTGTCAGAGGGAAGCGAAGGGCAACAGCAGGGCTCCTTCAGCGGTTCCTTGGCCGCCCAGACAAAGCTCCGCACGGAGAGCACCAGGTTCCAAGGGCCCCTGGCTGGGTTTTGCATCCCCACACTCCCAGAGGCTGGCTCCGTGGGTGCCTAGAAAGTGTGTGAGAGACGTAGGTTCCCTAGCACTCTCCTCCCCAGCAGAGACATGTGCAGGTGGTTGGGGCCTGATCCTGCGTGTCTGGGTTCCCGCCCACAGCCCCAACTCAGGGGAAGCAGCCCCTGAGGCAAGACCTGCTGGAGGAGCCCTGCGCGCCCGCCTGATAGGCGAGAGCACAGCCAGCAGTGTAGCGAGCCTCCTCGGGAGAAGAGGAGGCAGCCGAGCCCAGTCAAGAGGAAAGCCCTGCTTGCACAGAGCTAAGTGCGCCTCCAGTATGGCAGAGCTCTAGCTCTTCTCAGAGCCCCGATCTGGCAGAGTTCCTGTCGCGAGGCTGCTCTGCCGGGGGCTAGCCTTGCCCAGACTTGCCTTGCTTTTAGGCTGCCTCTCCAGGAAGGAGCAGGCAGCAGGAGCCTGGGAGTCGCCACTGGCGCCTTTCTTGCCTCAGCTCCAATCCTGCCTTGCCTTTGCACTTAGGTCCCAGTCCTCCTTAAGGAGAGCTTAGGGGCTGGTGGGTTGCACACTGCCAAGGGCTCCAGCAGTGAGAACTCTGTCAGATGGAAGGGAAGGGCAACTGCAGGGCTCCTCCAGCGGTTGCTTGGCCGCCCAGATTCAGCGCCACACGGAGAGCACCAGGCTCCCAGGGCCCCTGGCTGGGGTTTTCAGCCCCGCACACACGGAGGCTGATTCCTTGGGTGCCCAGAAAGTGTATGACAGACGTAGGTTCCCTAGCACTCTCCTCCCCAGCAGAGACATGTGCAGGTGTTTGGGGCCTGATCCTGCGTGTCTGGGTTCCTGCCCACAGCCCCAACTCAGGGGAAGCAGCCCCTGAGGCAAGACCTGCTGGAGGAGCCTGCGCCCCGGCCTGATAGGCGAGTGCACAGCCAGCAGGGAAGCGAGCCTCCTCGGGGGAAGAGGAGGCAGCAAGTCCCCGTCAAGCTGAAATCCCTGCTTATAGGAAGCTAAGTGCGACTCCAGTACGGCAGATCTCTAGCTCTGTTCAGAGGCCCGATCTGGCAGAGTTCCTGGCACCAAGATGCTCTGCCATAGGCGAGCCTTGCGCAGACTTGCCTTGCTTTAAGGCTCCCTCCCCAGGAAGGAGCAGGCTGTGTGAGGCTCGGAAACGCCACTGGCGCCTTCCTGGCTTCAGCTCTACCCCTGCCTTGCCTTTGCACTTAGGTCCCAAGCGTCCTTGAGGAGGGCTTAGGGGCTGGTGGGTTGCACACTGCCAAGGGCTCCAGCAGTGAAAGCTCTGTCAGAGGGAAGCGAAGGGCAACAGCAGGGCTCCTTCAGCGGTTCCTTGGCCGCCCAGACAAAGCTCCGCACGGAGAGCACCAGGTTCCAAGGGCCCCTGGCTGGGTTTTGCATCCCCACACTCCCAGAGGCTGACTCCGTGGGTGCCTAGAAAGTGTGTGAGAGACGTAGGTTCCCTAGCACTCTCCTCCCCAGCAGCGACATGTGCAGGTGGTTGGGGCCTTATCCTGCGTGTCTGGGTTCCCGCCCACAGCCTCAACTCAGGGGAAGCAGCCCCTGAGGCAAGACCTGCTGGAGGAGCCCTGCGCGCCCGCCTGATAGGCGAGAGCACAGCCAGCAGTGTAGCGAGCCTCCTCGGGAGAAGAGGAGGCAGCCGAGCCCAGTCAAGAGGAAAGCCCTGCTTGCACGGAGCTAAGTGGGCCTCCAGTACGGCAGAGCTCTAGCTCTGCTCAGAGCCCCGATCTGGCAGAGTTTCTGGCGCGAGGCTGCTCAGCCGGGGGCTCGCCTTGCCCAGACTTGCCTTGCTTTTAGGCTCCCTCCCCAGGAAGGAGCTGTCTGAGCGAGCCTGGGAGACGCCACTGGTGCCTTCCTTGCCTCAGCTCCAATCCTGCCTTGCCTTTGCACATAGGTGCCAGGCGTGGTTGGGGAGGGCTTAGGGGGTGGTGGGTTGCACACTGCCAAGGGCTTCAGCAGTGAGAGCTCTGTCAGAGGGAAGGGAAGGGCAACTGCAGGGCTCCTCCAGCGGTTTCTAGGCCGCCTAGAATCAGCGCCGCACCGAGAGCACCAGGCTCCCAGGGCCCCTGGCTGGGGTTTTCAGCCCCGCACACACGGAGGCTGATTCCTTGGGTGCCCAGAAAGTGTATGACAGACGTAGGTTCCCTAGCACTCTCCTCCCCAGCAGAGACATGTGCAGGTGTTTGGGGCCTGATCCTGCGTGTCTGGGTTCCTGCCCACAGCCCCAACTCAGGGGAAGCAGCCCCTGAGGCAAGACCTGCTGGAGGAGCCCTGCGCCCCGCCTGATAGGCGAGTGCACAGCCAGCAGGGAAGCGAGCCTCCTCGGGGAAGAGGAGGCAGCCCAGCCCCGTCAAGTTGAAAGCCCTGCTTGCACGGAGCTAAGTGCGCCTCCAGTACGCAGAGCTCTAGCTCTGCTCAGAGCCCCGATCTGGCAGAGTTCCTGGCGCGAGGCTGCTCTGCCGGGGGGCTAGCCTTGCCCAGACTTGCCTTGCTTTTAGGCTGCCTCTCCAGGAAGGAGCAGGCAGCAGGAGCCTGGGAGTCGCCACTGGCGCCTTTCTTGCCTCAGCTCCAATCCTGCCTTGCCTTTGCACTTAGGTCCCAGTCCTCCTTAAGGAGAGCTTAGGGGCTGGTGGTTGCACACTGCCAAGGGCTCCAGCAGTGAGAATTCTGTCAGAGGGAAGGGAAGGGCAACTGCAGGGCTCCTCCAGCGGTTGCTTGGCCGCCAGATTCAGCGCCACACGGAGAGCACCAGGCTCCCAGGCCCCTGGCTGGGGTTTTCAGCCCGCACACACGGAGGCTGATTCCTTGGTGCCCAGAAAGTGTATGACAGACGTAGGTTCCCTAGCACTCTCCTCCCCAGCAGAGACATGTGCAGGTGTTTGGGGCCTGATCCTGCGTGTCTGGGTTCCTGCCCACAGCCCCAACTCAGGGGAAGCAGCCCCTGAGGCAAGACCTGCTGGAGGAGCCCTGCGCCCCCGCCTGATAGGCGAGTGCACAGCCAGCAGGAAGCGAGCCTCCTCGGGGAAGAGGAGGCAGCAAGTCCCCGTCAAGCTGAAATCCCTGCTTACACGAAGCTAAGTGCGACTCCAGTACGGCAGATCTCTAGCTCTGTTCAGAGGCCCGATCTGGCAGAGTTCCTGGCACCAAGATGCTCTGCCATAGGCGAGCCTTGCGCAGACTTGCCTTGCTTTAAGGCTCCCTCCCCAGGAAGGAGCAGGCTGTGTGAGGCTCGGAAAACGCCACTGGCGCCTTCCTGGCTTCAGCTCTACCCCTGCCTTGCCTTTGCACTTAGGTCCCAAGCGTCCTTGAGGAGGCTTAGGGGCTGGTGGTTGCACACTGCCAAGGGCTCCAGCAGTGAAAGCTCTGTGAAGAGGAAGCGAAGGCAACAGCAGGGCTCCTTCAGCGGTCCTT
>NW_017204885.1:0-5488 GCF_001704415.2 Capra hircus
GTGAGTCGATCCTCGCTTAAAGTCGAGGCAGTGCAGGGAAAACAGGTTTCCCTGGAATGGACTGAGACATCTGGGGGACTCTGTGAATGGTGGCACGACCCTGGAGTTCCTCTCGCCTTTCCTGTGGAGAACCCCTCCTCTTGAGATGCGACGGGAACGTCGGGAATTCTTTCCCGCCACGCAGGGAATAGATCCCCCTCTCGAGCTAAGAGGCGGAAACGGCGCTCCTCTGGATGTGGGCGGACTCTCGTGCTTCCTCTCGAGTGGAGACGGTATGTCGGGGAACTTCTTGAGATGCAGCAAGGGTGTGAAGGACCCTTTGGAAGTTCCAGAGGTTAGGTGTTGATTAGCCTCGAGACACCTCAGCGGAAATGGGCCTCATCTCGCCTGGAGGTGAGAACCTCCTGGATTTTCTCGAATTGAGGCAGGTGCTCTCGACTTACGACGGGGACCTCAGGGACCCAATCTGGTGGCCTCAGGAAAGGCCAGTCCCCATGCGAGTTGCTCGGGGCCTTTCGGGATTCCTCTCCCGTCGATGCTGGGGCCTAAGACCTTGTGTGGAGTCGGGTGCCGGAACCTGAGGATTCCTCTCCAGTGCTGACATGGATCTTGGGGTACTTCTGGAGTCTCCCCAGGGGAGTCAGTCCTCATCTCGAGTGGGGCATGCACGTGCGCATTCCCTCCCCGAGCTGTAGCAGCAGTGTCACGCTTCCCTTTGCGTGGATCAAGGGAATCTGTGGCTTTCCCTCGAGGCTTACCAAGAGGCTTTTCCGACGAGGCTTTCCCACAGGGCTGTCCCACGTGCCATCGTGGTGTGAGTCGATCCTAGGCTTGAAAGTCGAGGCAGTTCAGGTAAAACAGGTTTTCCCTGGAATGGACTGAGACATCTGGGGGACTCTGGGAATGGTGGCACGACCCTGGAGTTCCTCTCGCCTTTCCTGTGGAGAGCGCCTCCTCTTGAGATGCGACGGGAACGCCGGGAATTCTTTCCCGACCACGCAGGGAAAGGATCCCTCCTCTCGAGTTAGGAGGCGGAAACGGGTTCCTCTGGATGTGGCAGGACTCTCGTGCTTCGTCTCGAGTGGAGACGGCTATGTCGGGGAACTTCTTGAGTTGCAGCAAGGGTGTGAAGGACCCTTTGGAAATTCCAGATGTTAGATGTGATTAACCTCGAGACGCCTCAGCGGAAATGGGCCTCATCTCGCCTGGAGGGGAGAACCTCCTGGATTTTCTCGAGTTTCGGCAGGTGCTCTCGTCTTACGACGGGGACCTCAGGGACCTGCTCTGGTGGCCTCAGGAAAGGCCAGTCCCCATGCGAGTTGCTCGGGGGCCTCTCGGAATTCTCTCCCGGTCGATGCCGGGGCCAAAGATCGTGTGGAGTCGGTACCGGAACATGAGGATTCCTCTCCAGTGCTGACATGGATCTTGGGTACTTCTGGAGTCTCCCCAGGGGGTCAGTCCCTCGTCTCGAGTGGGGGCATGCACGTGCGCTTTCCTCCCGAGCTGTAGCAGCAGTGTCACGCTTCCCTTCGAGTGGATCAAGGGATCTGTGGCTTCCCCTCGTAGCTTTCCCACGAGGCTTTCCCACAGGGCTGACCCACGTGCCACCGTGGGTGTGAGTCAATCCTCGGCTTGAAAGTCGAGGCAGTGCAGGGAAAACAGGTTTCCTCTCGAATGGACTGAGACATCTGGGGGACCCTGGGAATGGTGGCACGACACTGGAGTTCCTCTTGCCTTTCCAGTGGAGAGCGCCTCTTCTTGAGATGCGAAGGGAATGCCGGGAATTCTTTCCAGAACACGCGCAGGGAAAGGATCCCTCCTCTCGAGCTATGAGGCGGAAACTGGGCTCCTCTGGATTTGGGCGGGACTATAGTGCTTCCTCTCGTGTGGAGACGAGTATGTCGGGGAACTTCTTGAGTTGCAGCAAGGGTGTGAAGGACCCTTTGGAAGTTCCAGAGTTTAGGTGTGATTACCCTTGAGATGCCTCAGCGGAAATGGGCCTCATCTCGCCTGGAGGGAGAACCTCCTGGAGTTTTCGAGTTGCGGCAGGTGCTCTCAACTTACGACGGGACCTCAGGGACCCGCTCTGGTGGCCTCAGGAAAGGCCAGTCCCCATGCGAGTTGCTATTGGCCTCTCGGGATTCCTCTCCCGTCAATGCCGGGGCCTAAAGGCCTTGTGTGGAGTCAGTGCCGGAACCTGAGGATTCCACTCCAGTGCTGACATGGATCTTGGGGTACTTCTGGAGTCTCCCAGGGGAGTCAGTCCTCGTCTCGAGTGGGGGCATGCACGTGCGCTTTCCCTCCCGAGCTGTAGCAGCAGTGTCACTCTTCTTTTCGCGTTAATCAAGGTATATGTGGCTTTCACTCGAGGCTTTCCCACGAGGCTTTCCCACGAGGCTTTCCCACAGGGCTGTCCCACTTGCACCATGGTGTGAGTCGATCCTCGGCTTGAAAGTCGAGGCAGTGCAGGGAAAACAGGTTTCCTTGGAATCGACTGAGACAATAGAGGGACTCTGGAATGGTGGCACGATCCTGGAATTCCTCTCTCCATTCCTGTGGAGCGCCTCCACTTGAGATGCGACGGGAACGCCGGGAATTCTATCCCGACCACGCAGGGAAAGGATCCCTCCTCTGGAGCTATGAGGCGGAAAAGAGGCTCCTCTGGATGTGGGCGGGACTCCCGTGCTTCCTCTCGAGTGGAGACGGGTATGTCGGGGAACTTCTTGAGTTGCAGCAAGGGTGTGAAGGACCCTTTGGAAGTTCCAGAGGTTAGGTGTGATTAGCCTCCAGACGCCTCAGCGGAAATAGGCCTCATCTCGCCTGAAGGGGATAAACTCCTGGATTTACTCGAGTTGCGGCAGGTGCTTTCCACGTAGGACGGGGACCTCAGGGACCCGCTCTGGTGGCCTCAGGGAAGGCCAGTCCCCATGCGAGTTGCTCGGGAGCCTCTTAGGATTCCTCTCCCGTTGATGCTGGTGCCTAAGTCCTTGTGTGGAGTCGTTGCCGGAATCTGAGGATTCCTCTCCAGTGCTGACATGGATCTAGGGATACTTCTAGAGTCTCCCCAGGGTAGTCAGTCCTCGTCAGAGTGGGGGCAGGCACATGGGCTTTCCTGCCGAACTGCAGGAGCAGTGTCACGCTTCCCTTCGCGTGGATCAAGGGATCTGTGGCTTTCCCTCGAGGCTTTCCCACAGGGCTGTCCCACGAGGCTTTCCCACAGGGCTGTCAGGTGCCACCGTGGTGTGTGTCAATCCTAGGCTTGAAAGCCGAGGCAGTGCAGGGAAAACAGGTTTCCCTGGAATGCACGGAGACACCTGGGGACTCTGGGAATGGTGGCACGACCCTGGAGTTCCTCTCGCCTTTCCTGTGGAGAGCGCCTCCTCTTGAGATGCGACGGGAACGCTGGCATTTCTTTCCCGACCACGCAGGAAAGGATCCCTCCTCTCGAGCTAGGAGGAGGAAACGGTGCTCCTCTGGATGTGGGCGGGACTCTCCTGCTTCTCTCAAGTGGAGACGGGTATGTCGGGGAACTTCTTGAGTTGCAGCAAGGGTGTGAAGGACCGTTTGGAAGTTCCAGAGTTTAGGTGTGATTAGCCTCGAGACGCCTCAGCGGAAATGGGCCTCATCTCGCCTGGAGGGGAGAACCTCCTGGATTTTCTCGAATTGTGGCAGGTGCTCTCGACTTACGACGGGGACCTCAGGGACCCACTCTGGTGGCCTCCGGAAAGGCCAGTCCCCATGGGAGTTGCTCGGGGGCCTGTCAGGATTCCTGTACTGTCGATGCTGGGGCCTAAGACCTTGTGTGGAGTCGCTTCCGGAACCTTAGGATTCCTCTCTCCAGTGCTGACATGGATCTTGGGGTACTTCTGGAGTATCCCCTGAGGAGTGAGTCTTCGTCTCGTGTGGAGGCATGCACTTGTGCTTTCCCCCGAGCTGTAGCAGCAATGTCATGCTTCCCGTCGGGAGGATCAAGGGATCAGTGGCTTTCCTCGGTGCTTTTCCCCACGAGGCTTTCCATGAGGCTTTCCCACACAGGGCTGTCCACGTGCCACCGTGGTTTGAGTCTTTCCTCTGCTTGAAAGTCGAGGCAGTGCAGGGAAAACAGGGTTTCCTGGAATGGACTGAGACACCTGGGGGACTCTGGCAATGGTGGCACGACCGTGTAGTTCCTCTGGCCTTTCCTGTGCAGAGCGCCTCCACTTGAGATGCGACGGGGAACGCTGGGAACTCTTTCCCGACCACGCAGGGAATGGATCCATCCTCTTGAGCTATGAGGCGGAAACGGGGGCTCCTCTGGATGTGGGCGGGACTCTCTCGTGCTTCGTCTCGAGTGGAGACGGGTATGTCGGGGAACTTCCTGAGTTGCAACAAGGGTGTGAAGGACCCTTTGGAAGTTCCAGATGTTAGGTGTGATTATCCTCGAGACGCCTCAGTGGAAATGGGCTCATCTCGCCTGGAGGGGAGAACCTCCTGGATTTTCTCGAGTTGTGGCAGGTGCTCTCACTTAAGACGGGACCTCAGGGACCGCTCTGGTTGCCTCAGGAAAGGCCAGTCCCCAAGCGAGTTGCTCTGGAGCCTCTCGGATTCCTCTCCCGTCGATGCGGGGGCCTAAAGACCTTTTTGGAGTCGGGGCCAGACCCTGAGGATGCGTCTCCAGTGCTGACATGAATCTTTCCGTACTTCTGGAGTGTCGCCAGGGGAGTTATTCCTCATCTCGTGTGGGGGCATGCACCTGCCATTTCCTCACGAGCTGTAGCAGCAGTGTCACGCTTGCCGACGTGTGGATCAAGGGATCTGTCGCTTTCCCATTGAGGCTTTCCCACGAGGCTTTCCAACAGGGCTGTCGCCACGTGCCACGGTGGTGTGAGTCGATCCTCGGCATGAACGTCGAGGCAGTGCAGGGAAAACAGGTTCTTCTTGAATGGACTTAGACATCTGGGGGACTCTTGGAATGCTGGCAAGGCCCTGGAGTTCCTCTCGTCTTTCCTGTTGAAAGCGCCTCCTCTTGAGATGCGACGCGAAGCCTGGAATTCTTTTCCGACGACGAAGGGAAAGGATCCTCTTCTCGAGCTACGAGGCGGAAACGGGCTCGCGCTGGATGTGGGCGGGACCCTCGTCCTTCCTCTCTAGTGGAGATGGGTATGTCGGAGAACTTCTTGACTTGCAGCAAGGGTGTGAAGGACCCTTTGGAAGTTCCAGAGGTTAGTTGTGATTAGCCTCGAGACGCCTCAGCGGAAATGGGTCTCATCTCGCCTGGAGGGGAGAACCTCCTGGATTTTCTCGAGTTGTGCCAGGTGCTCTCGAGTTTCGACAGAGACCTCAGGGACCCGCTCTGGTGACCTCAGGAAGGCCAGTCCCCATGCGAGGTGCTAGGGGCCTCTCAGGATTCCACTCCTGTCGACGCCGGGCCTAAGACCTTGTGTGGAGTAGAACCGGAACCTTAGGATTCCTCTCCAGTGCTGACATGGATCTTGCGTACTTCTGGAGT
>NW_017204886.1:0-5487 GCF_001704415.2 Capra hircus
TAAATATAAAACAATTTGTTCTTACTATTGATGATCACTTGGATTATTTAAACATCTTAGCTGTTGTAAATGAAACAGCTATGAATATCCATGTACAGGTCTTTGGAAGTTAAGTTATAGTCTTTTTTTGATAAATGCTTCAGTTCAGTTCAGTTCAGTTCAGTTGCTCATCGTGTCCAACTCTTTGTGACCCCATGGACTGCAGCACTCCAGGTTCCCTGTCCATCACCAACTCCCCGAGTTTACCCAAACTCATGTCCATTGAGTCGGTGATACCATCCAACCATCTCATCCTCTGTCATCCCCTTCTCCTTCCACCCATCTTTCCCAGCATTAGGGTCTTTTCAAATGAGTCAGCTCTTTTGCATCAGGTGGCCAAAGTGTTGGAGTTTCAGCTTCAACATCAGTCTTTCCAATGAACACCCAGGACTGACTCCTCTAGGACGGCGACTGGTTGGATTTAAGGATAAATGCTTAGAATTGGAAAACCTGATTTGCATGATGTTTCAATATGTATAAAGTAGTACAAAAGCTCTATTGCTTTATAAACTGTTGAGTTGGCCAAAAGGCTCATTCGGTCTTTCTGCTACATCATATGGGAAAAATCTAAATGAGGTTTTTGCAAAATCCAACAATTTGATCATTTTGCATTTTTTCCAAGAACTAGTGTCTATTGCTCCACATACTTGCCTCTGTTTGGTATTGTCTTTCTTTTGCATCACATCCATTTTTTGTCAGTCTGTATTGAGAGCACACTGAGGTTTTGATTTATAGTTCCTGGATGATTGATGCTGATTAAGATTGATGTTAATGACTGATGAATTCTGCTGAATATCTTTTTGCAAGTTGTGGTCCATTGATTTGGTTTCTTCTAAGTCCCCTACTAGAAAGTTTATGTCTAGCTTTGACACTTAGTGGGCTTCCCTGGTGGCTCAGATGGTAAAGAATCCGCTTCCAGTGTGAGAGACCTGGGTTTGATTTCTGGGTTGGGAAGATCCCCTGGAGAAGGGAATGAATATCGACTCCAGTATTCTTGCCTGGAGAATTCCATGGACAGAGGAGCCTGGCAGGCTACAGTCCATGGGTCACAAAGAATCAGACACAACTGAGCAACTTTCACATTCACTTGACACTTAAAGTCTGTACGCTAATTCAATATTTTAGAGTAAGAGTCAAGATTCATTTTATTCTTAACAGAAATCCAATCTTGCATCATCTGATCAAGAGATCATTCTTTACTTTTCAAAGGCCTTGGCATCTTTGTGGGTATTCATTTGGGTCAGAGAACATGGGTTTACTTCTCCTTTATTGTGTTCCACCATTATACAATTACACCAGTACTACAATCTCCACAGCTGGAGTCAGCTATGGCTCATGATATACCCACCTGTTTGCAAAAAACATTTTTATTGGAACATAGCCACACCTAATTGTTTATAGTTTGTCAATGTTAATTTCAAGCTACAAAGACAGAGTGAATGTTCCCAAATGATGTTTCTGAAAGCCCTGCTATGATTCTTGTGGTTTTCTAGTGAAATCTCTTAAACTGATTCAATTTCTGCTTTATTGCAGTGATTTAAATAATACTGTCTCAAAGACAACTGTATGCTGTGGCTGCTACTCTTTTCACTCCCAGTGAGATTGTAGTCTCTCTCTCTCTCTCTCTCTCTCTCTCTCTCTCTCTCTTCTATATATATATATATATATATATATATATATATATATATAATATATAGTGTGGTGTGTGTGTGTGGTTTGTTTTACATGTTAGCATGAGGAAAGTTATGACCAACCTAGATAACATGTTAAAAAGTAGGAAACATTACTTTGCCAAAAAAGATCTGTCTAGTCAAGGCTATGATTTTTCCAGTGGTCATGTATGGATGTGAGAGTTGGACTGTGAAGAAGGCTGAGTGCCGAAGAATTGATGCTTTTGAGCTGTGGTGTTGGAGAAGACTCTTGAGAGTCCCTTGGGACTGAAGGAGATCCAACCAGTCCATCCTAAAGGAGATCAGTCCTGGGTGTTCATTGGAAGGACTGATGTTAAAGCTGAAACTCCAGTATTTTGGCCACCTCATGTGAACAGTTGACTCATTGGAAAAGACTCTGATGCTGGGAGGGATTTGGGGCAGGAAGAGAAGGGGACGACCGGGATGAGATGGCTGGATGGCATCACTGACTCAATGGACGTGCGTTTGGTGAACTCCGGAAGTTGGTGATGGACAGGAAGGCCTGGCATGCTGTAATTCATGGGGTCTCAAAGAGTCGGACATGACTGAGCGACTGAACTGAACTGGACTGGTTATGATTTATTCACTTAGTTGTATCTGTCTCTTTGGGACCCTGGACTGTAGTCCACCAGAATCTCTGTCCATGGAATTCTCCATGCAATAATACTGGAGTGGGTTTGCCATTCCCTTCTCCAGGGCATCATCCCAACCAAGGGATTGAACCCAGGTCTCCTGCATTCCAGGCAGGTTCTTTACCATTTGAGCCACCAGGAAGAATCCCTACTGTGGCTAACAGGTCCAACAACCTATGTATTAAGCCAATAAAATGAAAAGTTTTTTCCAAGTTAATTCCATTACATTTCCATGTGTGAATTGCATATTGATGGGGGAAAAGGTTTATATTTAGCTTCTCTCCAAGGAGACTAAATAAGAGGGTAAATATAAACATTTTCTCCAAAGAAGACATACAGATGGCTAACAAACACATGAAAAGATGCTCAACATCACTCATTACTAGAGAAATGCAAATCAAAACCACAATGAGGTACCACTTGACACCAGTCAGAATGGCTGCGATCCAAAAATCTGCAAGCAATAAATGCTGGAGAGGGTGTGGAGAAAAGGAACCCTCCTACACTGTTGGTGGGAATGCAAACTAGTACAGCCACTATGGAGAACAGTCTGGAGATTGCTTAAAAAATTGCAAATAGAACTACCTTATGACCCAGCAATCCCACTGCTGGGCATACACACTGAGGAAACCAGAATTGAAAGAGACACATGTACCCCAATGTTCATCGCAGCACTGTTTTATAATAGCCAGGACATGGAAACAACCTAGATGTCCATCAGCAGATGAATGGATAAGAAAGCTGTGGTACATATACACAATGGAGTATTACTCAGCCGTTAAAAAGAATTCATTGAATCAGTTCAGATGGATGACCAAGCCAATTATACAGAGTGAAGTAAGCCAGAAAGAAAAACACCAATACAGTATACTAACACATATATATGGAATTTAGGAAGATGGCAATGACGACCCTGTATGCAAGACAGGAAAAAAGACACAGATGTGTATAACGGACTTTTGGACTCAGAGGGAGGGGGAGAGGGTGGGATGATTTGGAGAATGGAATTCTAACATGTATACTGTCATGTAGGAGTTGAATCGCCAGTCCATGTCTGACGTAGGGTGCAGCATGCTTGGGGCTGGTGCATGGGGATGACCCAGAGAGATGTGTGGGGAGGGAGGTGGGAGGGGGTTCATGTTTGGGAACGCATGTAAGAATTAAAGATTTTAAAATTTAAAAATTTAAAAAAAATAAAAAAATTAAAAAAAAAAAAATAAATAAACATTTTCCCCCATCAGTATGCAAATCAAGCATGAAAATGTAATGGAATTAACTTGGAAAAAAATCTTTCATTATACTGGCTTAATACATAGGTTGTTGTTCAGTCACTAAGTCGTGTCTCACACTATCTCACCCATAGACTACAACATGCCAGGCATCTTTGTCCTTCACTATCTTCTGGAATTTGCTCAAACTCTTGTTCACCGAGTCAGTCATGCCCTTCAAACCATCTCATCCTCTGTTGCCCCCTTCACCTCCTGCCCTCAATCTTTCCCAGCATCAGCGTCTTTTCCAATGAGTGGGCCTCTTCACATCACGTGGCCAGAGTATTGGAACCTCAACTTCAGCATCAGTCCTTCCAATGAATATTCTGAATTGATTTCCTTTAGGATTGACTACTTTTGATCCTTTGCAATATAAGGGAATCTCAAAGTCTTCTTCAGTACCACAGTTTGAAAGCATCAATTCTTTGGTGCTCAGCCTTCTTTATGGTCCAACTTGCACATCCATACATGATTACTGGAAAAACCATAGCTTTGACTATATGGACCTTTGTCAGTGAAGTGATGTCTCTGTTTTTTTTTTTTTTATTATTATTAATTTACTTTAATTAGAAGCTAATTACTTTACAATATTGTAGTGTTTTTTGCCATACATTGAAATGAATCAGCCATGGGTGTACACGTGTTCCCCATGATGAATCTCCCTCCCACCTCCCTCACCATCCCATCCCTCAGGGTCATCCCAGTGCAACAGCCCTGAGTACCCCGGTCTCATGCCTTAAACCTGGACTGTTTCATATATGATAATATACATTTTCAGTGCTATTCTCTCAAAGCATCACACCCTCACCCTCTCCACAGAGCCCAAAAGACTGTTCTTTACATCTGTGTCTTTATTGCTATCTCGTTATACAGTCATCATTACCATCTTTCTAAATTCCATATATATGCATTAGTATACTGTATTGGTGTTTTTTCTTTCTGACTTACTTCACTTTGTACAATAGGCTCCACTTTCATCCACCTCATTAGAACGGATTCAAATGTATCCTTTTTAATGGCTGAGTAATACTCCATTGTGTATATGTGCACAGCTTTCTTATCCGTTCATCTGCCAATGGACATCTAGGTTGTTTCCATGCTTTGGCTATTGTAAACAATGCTGTGATGAACATTGGGGTACACGTGTCTCTTTCAATTCTGGTTTCCTCGATGTGTCTGCCCAGCAGTGTGATTGCTGGGTCATATGGAAGTTCTATTTCCAGTTTTTTCAAGGAATCTCCACACTGTTCTCCATAGTGGCTGTACTAGTTTGGATTCCACCAACAGTGTAAGAGGGTTCCCTTTTCTCCACACCCTATCCAGCACTTATTGTTTGTAGATTTTTTCATGGCAGCCATTCTGACTGGCTTGAGATGATATCTAATTGTGGATTTGATTTGCATTTCTCTGATAATGAGTGATGTTGAGCATGTGTGTGTGTTAAGTCGCTTCAGTCATGTCTGACTCTGTGCGACCCTATGGACTGTGCCCTCCAGGCTCCTCTGTCCACAGGATTCTCCAGGCAAGAATACTGGAGTGGGTTGCCATTTCCTTCTCCAATGTTGAGCATGCTTTCATGTATTTGTTAGCCATGTCTTCTTTGGAGAACTGTCTGTTGAGTTCCTTGGCCCATTTTTTTTATTGGGTCCTTTATTTTTCTGGAATTGAGATGCAGGAGTTGCTTGTATATTTTTGAGATTAATTCTTCATCAGTTGCTTCATTTGCTATTATTTTCTCCCATTCTGAAGGCTGTCTTGTCACCTTGCTTATAGTTTCTTTCATTGTGCAAAAGCTTTTAAGTTTAATTAGGTCCCATTTGTTTATTTTTGCTTTTATTTCCATTACTCTCGGAGGGG
>NW_017204887.1:0-5486 GCF_001704415.2 Capra hircus
AGAGCGGGTCCCTGAGTCCCCATATTAAGTCGAGAGCACCTGCCGCAACTCCAGAAAATCCAGGAGGTTCTCCCCTCCAGGCGAGATGAGGCCCATTTCCGCTGAGGCGTCTCGAGGCTATTCACACCTAACCTCTGGAACTTCCATAGGGTCCTTCACACCTTTGCTGCAACTCAAGAAGTTCCCTGACATACCTGTCTCCACTCGAGAGGAAGCACGAGAGTTCCGCCACATCCAGAGGAGCCCCGTTTCCGCCTCCTAGCTCGAGAGGAGGATCCTTTCACTGCGTCTTCGGGACAGAATTCCCGGCCTTCCCGTCGCATTTCCAGAGGAGGCGCTCTCCACAGGAAAGGCGAGAGGAACTCCAGGGTCGTGCCACCATTCCCAGAGTCCCCCACTGTCTCAGTCCATTCCAGGGAAACCTGTATTCCCTGCACTGCGTCGACGTTCAAGCCGAGGATCGACTCACACCAAGGAGGCACGTGGGAAGCCCTGTGGGAAAGCCTAGTGGGAAAGCCTCGTGGAAAGCCTCGAGGGAAAGCCACAGATTCCTTGATCCACGGAAGGGAAGCGGGACACTGCTGCTACAGCTCGGGAGGAAAGCGCACGTGCATGCCCCCACTCGAGCCGAGGTCTGACGCCCCTGGGGAGACTCCAGAAGTCCCCGAAGATCCATGTCGGCACTGGAGAGGAATCCTCAGGTTCCGGCACTGACTCCACACAAGGTCTTAGGCCCCGGCATCGACGGGAGAGGAATCCCGAGAAGGCCCCCGAGCAACTCACATGGGGACTGGCCTTTCCTGAGGCGACTGGAGCGGATCCCTGAAGTTCCATTCGTAAGTCGAGAGCACCTGCCGCAACTCGAAAAAATCCAGGAGGTTCTCCCCTCCAGGCGAGATGAGGCCCATTTCCGCTGAGGAGTCTCGAGGCTAATCACACCTAACCTCTGGAACTTCCAAAGGGTCCTTCACACCCTTGCTGCAACTCAAGAAGTTCCCCGACATACCGGTCTCACTCGAGAGGAAGCAGGGAGAGTTGCCCCCACATCCAGAGGAGCCCCGTTTACGCCTCCTAGCTCGAGAGGAGGGATCCTTTCCCTGCGTGGTCGGGAAAGAATTCCCGGCCGTTCCCGTCGCCATCTCAAGAGGAGGCGCTCTCCACAAGAAAGGCGAGAGGAACTCCAGGGCTGTGCCACCATTCCCAGAGTCCCCAGATGTCTCAGTCCATTCCAGGGAAACCTGTTTTCCCTGCATTGCCTCGACTTTCAAGCCGAGGATCGACTCACACCACGGTGGCACGTGGGACAGCCCTGTGGGTAAGCCTCGTGGGAAAGCCTCGTGGGAAAGCCTCGGGGGAAAGCCAAAAGATCCCTTGATCCACGCGAAGGGAAGCGTGACACTGCTGCTACAACTCGGGAGGAAAGCGCACGTGCATGCTCCCAGTCGGTATGAGGACTGACTCCCCTGGGGAGACTCCAGAAGTACCCCAAGATCCATGTCACCACTGGAGAGGAATCCTCAGGTTCCGGAACCGACACCACACAAGGTCTTAGGCCGCAGCATCAACGGGAGAGGAATTCCGAGAGGCCCCAAGCAACTCGCATGGGGACTGGCGTTTCCTGAGGCCACCAGAGCGGGTCCCTGAGGTCCCCGTCGTAAGTCGAGAGCACCTGCCGCAAATCGAGAATATCCAGGAGGTTCTCCCATCCAGGCGAGATGAGGCCCATTTCCGCGGAGGCGTCTCGAGGCTAATCACACCTAACCTCTGGAACTTCCAAAGGGTCCTTCACACCCTTGCTGCAACTCAAGAAGTTCCCCGACATACCCGTCTCCACTTCAGAGGAAGCACGAGAGTCCCGCCCACATCCAGAGGAGCCCGTTTCCGCCTCCTAGCTCGAGAGGAGGGTTCCTTTCCCTGCGTGTTCGGGAAAGAATTCCTGGCCTTCCCATCGCATGCTCAAGAGGGGGCGCTCTCCACAGGAAAGGCGAGAGGAACTCCAGGGTCGTGCCACCATTCCCAGAGTCCCCCAGATGTCTCAGTCCACTCCAGGGAAACGTGTTTTCCCTGCACTGCCTCGACTTTCAAGCCGAGGATCGACTCACACCACGGTGGCACGTGGGACAGCCCTGTGGGAAAGCCTCGTGGGAAAGCCTCTTGGGAAAGCCTCGAGGGAAAGCCACAGATCCCTTGATCCACACGAAGGGAAGCGTGACACTGCTGCTACAGCTCGGGAGGAAAGCGCACGTGCATGCCCCCACTCGAGCCGAGGTCTGACGCCCCTGGGGAGACTCCAGAAGTCCCCGAAGATCCATGTCGGCACTGGAGAGGAATCCTCAGGTTCCGGCACTGACTCCACACAAGGTCGTAGGCCCCAGCATCGACGGGAGAGGAATCACGAGAGGCCCCCGAGCAACTCACATGGGGACTGGCCTTTCCTGAGGCGACTGGAGCGGGTCCCTGAAGTTCCATTCGTAAGTCGAGAGCACCTGCCGCAACTCGAAAAATCCAGGAGGTTCTCCCCTCCAGGCGAGATGAGGCCCATTTCCGCTGAGGAGTCTCGAGGCTAATCACACCTAACCTCTGGAACTTCCAAAGGGTCCTTCACACCCTTGCTGCAACTCAAGTAGTTCCCCGACATACCGGTCTCCACTCGAGAGGTAGCAGGAGAGTTGCCCCCACATCCAGAGGAGCCCCGTTTCCGCCTCCTAGCTCGAGAGGAGGATCCTTTCCCTGCGTGGTCGGGAAAGAATTCCCGGCGTTCCCGTCGCATCTCAAGAGGAGGCGCTCTCCACAAGAAAGGCGAGAGGAACTCCAGGGCTGTGCCACCATTCCCAGAGTCCCCTAGATGTCTCAGTCCATTCCAGGGAAACCTGTTTTCCCTGCATTGCCTCGACTTTCAAGCCGAGGATCGACTCACTCCACGGTGGCACGTGGGACAGCCCTGTGGGTAAGCCTCGTGGGAAAGCCTCGTGGGAAAGCCTCGTGGGAAAGCCTCATGAAAAGCCTCGAGGGAAAGCCACAGATCCCTTCACGTCGCGAAGGGAAGCGTGACACTGCTGCTACAGCTCGGGAGGAAAGCACACGTGCATGCCCCCACTCGAGACGAGGACTGACTCCCCTGGGGAGACTCCAAAAGTACCCCAAGATCCATGTCAGCACTGGAGAGGAATCGTCTGGTTCTGGCACCGACTCCACACAAGGCCTTAGGCCCCGCATCGACGGGAGAGGAATCAGGAGAGGCCCCAGAGCAACTCGCATGGGGACTGGCCTTTCCTGAGGCCACCAGAGTGGGTCCCTGAGGTCCCCGTTGTAAGATCGAGATTACCTGCCGCCAACTCGAGAAAATCCAGGAGGTTCTCCCCTCCAGGCGAGATGAGGCCCCATTTCCACTGAGGCGTCTCGAGGCTAATCACACCTAAACTCTGGAACTTCCAAAGGGTCCTTCACACCCTTGCTGCAACTCAAGAAGTTCCCCGACATACCCAGTCTCCACTCGAGAGGAAGCACGGAGAGTCCCGCCCACATCCAGAGGAGCCCCGTTTCCGCCTCCTAGCTCTAGAGGAGGGATCATTTCCCTGCGTGTTCGGGAAAGAATTCCCGGCGTTCCCGTCGCATCTCAAGATGGAGGCGCTCTCCACAGGAAAGGCGAGAGGAACTCCAGGGTCGTGCCACCTTTCCCAGAGTCCCCCAGATGTCTCAGTCCATTCCAGGGAAACCTGTTTTCCCTGCATTGCCTCGACTTTCAAGCCGAGGATCGACTCACACCACGGTGGCACGTGGGACAGCCCTGTGGGTAAGCCTCGTGGGAAAGCCTCGTGGGAAAGCCTCGGGGGAAAGCCAAAGATCCCTTGATCCACGCGAAGGGAAGCGTGACACTGCTGCTACAACTCGGGAGGAAAGCGCACGTGCATGCTCCCAGTCGGTATGAGGACTGACTCCCCTGGGGAGACTCCAGAAGTACCCCAAGATCCATGTCACCACTGGAGAGGAATCCTCAGGTTCCGGAACCGACACCACACAAGGTCTTAGGCCGCAGCATCAACGGGAGAGGAATTCCGAGAGGCCCCAAGCAACTCGCATGGGGACTGGCGTTTCCTGAGGCCACCAGAGCGGGTCCCTGAGGTCCCCGTCGTAAGTCGAGAGCACCTGCCGCAAATCGAGAATATCCAGGAGGTTCTCCCATCCAGGCGAGATGAGGCCCATTTCCGCGGAGGCGTCTCGAGGCTAATCACACCGTAACCTCTGGAACTTCCAAAGGGTCCTTCACACCCTTGCTGCAACTCAAGAAGTTCCCCGACATACCCGTCTCCACTTCAGAGGAAGCACGAGAGTCCCGCCCACATCCAGAGGAGCCCGTTTCCGCCTCCTAGCTCGAGAGGAGGTTCCTTTCCCTGCGTGTTCGGGAAAGAATTCCTGGCCTTCCCATCGCTAGCTCAAGAGGGGGCGCTCTCCACAGGAAAGGCGAGAGGAACTCCAGGGTCGTGCCACCATTCCCAGAGTCCCCCAGATGTCTCAGTCCACTCCAGGGAAACGTGTTTTCCCTGCACTGCCTCGACTTTCAAGCCGAGGATCGACTCACACCACGGTGGCACGTGGGACAGCCCTGTGGGAAAGCCTCGTGGGAAAGCCTCTTGGGAAAGCCTCGAGGGAAAGCCACAGATCCCTTGATCCACACGAAGGGAAGCGTGACACTGCTGCTACAGCTCGGGAGGAAAGCGCACGTGCATGCCCCCACTCGAGCCGAGGTCTGACGCCCCTGGGGGACTCCAGAAGTCCCCGAAGATCCATGTGGGCACTGGAGAGGAATCCTCAGGTTCCGGCACTGACTCCACACAAGGTCGTAGGCCCCAGCATCGACGCGGAGAGGAATCACGAGAGGCCCCCGAGCAACTCACATGGGGACTGGCCTTTCCTGAGGCGACTGGAGCGGGTCCCTGAAGTTCCATTCGTAAGTCGAGAGCACCTGCCGCAACTCGAAAAAATCCAGGAGGTCTCCCCTCCAGGCGAGATGAGGCCCATTTCCGCTGAGGAGTCTCGAGGCTAATCACACCTAACCTCTGGAACTTCCAAAGGGTCCTTCACACCCTTGCTGCAACTCAAGTAGTTCCCCGACATACCGGTCTCCACTCGAGAGGTAGCAGGAGAGTTGCCCCCACATCCAGAGGGAGCCCCGTTTCCGCCTCCTAGCTCGAGAGGAGGATCCTTTCCCTGCGTGGTCGGGAAGAAATTCCCGGCGTTCCCGTCGCATCTCAAAAGGAGGCGCTCTCCACAGAAAAGGCGAGAGGAACTCCAGGGCTGTGCCACCATTCCCAGAGTCCCCTAGATGTCTCAGTCCATTCCAGGAAAACCTGTTTTCCCTGCATTGCCTCGACTTTCAAAGCCGAGGATCGACTCACTCCACGGTGGCACGTGGACAGCCCTGTGGGTAAGCCTCGTGGGAAAGCCTCGTGGAAAGCCTCGTGGGAAAGCCTCATGGAAAAGCCCGA
>NW_017204888.1:0-5486 GCF_001704415.2 Capra hircus
CTCTCCCGTCGATGCGGCGCCTTATACCTTGTGTGGAGTCGGTGCCGGAACCTGAGAATACCTCTGCAGTGCTTACATGGACCTTGGGTACTTCTGGAGTCTCCCAGGTGAGTCAGTCCTCGTCTCTAGTGGATGCATGCACGTGCATTTTCCTCCAGAGCTGTAGCAGCAGTGTCATGCTTCCCTTCGCGTGGATCCAGGAATCTGTGGCTTTCCGTGGAGGCTTTCCCACGAGGCTTTCCCACAGGGATGTCCCACGTGCCACCGTGGTGTGAGTCGATCCTCGGCTTGAAAGTCGAGGCAGTGGCAGGGAAAACAGGTTTTTCCTGGAATGGACTGAGACATCCGGGGGACTCTGGGAATGGTGGCACGATGCTGGAGTTCCTCTCGCCTTTCCTGTTTAGAGCGCCTCCTCTTGAGATGCGACGGGAACGTGGGGAATTCTTTCACCACCACGCAGGGAAATGATCCCTCCTCTCGAGCTAGAAGCGGAAACGGGGCTCTTCTGGATGTGGGGGAACTCCCCTGCTTCCTCTCGAGTGGAGACGGGTAAATCGGGGAACTTCTTGAGTTGCAGCAAGGGTGTGAAGGACCCTTTGGAAGTTCCAGAGGTTAGGTGTGATTAGCCTCGAGACGCCTAAGGGGTAATAGGCCTCATCTCGCCTGGAGGGGAGAACCTCCTGGATTTTCTCGAGTTGCGGCAGGTGCTCTCGACTTACGACGGGGACCTCAGGGACCCTCTGGTGGCCTCAGGAAAGGCCAGTCCCCATGCGAGTTGCTCGCGGTCCTCTCGGGATTCCTCTCCCGTCGATGCCGGAGCCTAAGATCTTGTGTGGAGTGGGTGCCGGAACCTCAGGATTCCTCTCCAGTGCTGACATGGATCTTGGGGTACTTCTGGAGTCTCCCCAGGGAGTCAGTCCTCGTCTCGAGGGGGGGATGCACGTGCGCTTTCCTCCCGAGCTGTAGCAGCAGTGTCACGCTTCCCTTCACGTGGATCAAGGGATCTGTGGCTTTCGCTCGAGGCTTTCCCACGAGGCTTTCCCAAGAGGATTTCCCACGAGGCTTTCCCACAGGGCTGTCCCACGTGGCACCGTGGTGTGAATCGATCCTCGGCTTGAATGTCGAAACATTGCAGGGAAAACAGGTTTCCCTGGAATGGACTGAGACATCTGGGGGACTCTGGGAATGGTGGCACGACCCTGGAGTTCCTCTCTCCTTTCCCTGTGGAGAGCGCCTCCTCTTGAGATGCGACGGGAACGCCGGAATTCGTTCCCGACCACGCAGGGAAAGGATCCCTTCTTTCGAGCTATGAGGGGGAAACGGGGCTCCTCTGGATGTGGGCGGGACTCTCGTGCTTCCTCTCGAGTGGAGACGGGTATGCCGGGGAATTCTTGAGTTGCAGTAAGGGTTTGAGGGAACCTTTGGAAGTTCCAGAGGTTAGATGTGATTAGCCACGAAACGCCTCAGGTGAAATGCGCCTCATCTCTCCTGGAGGGAGAACCACCTGGATTTTCTCGGGTTGCGGCAGGTGCTCTCGATTTACGACGGGGACCTAATTGACCCTCTCTGGTGGCCTCAGGAAAGGCCAGTCCCCATCCGAGTTGCTCCTGGGCCTCTCCGGATTCCTCTCCCGTCGATGCCGGGGCCTAAGAACTTGTGTGGAGTCGGTACCGGAACCTGAGGATTCCTCTCCAGTGCTGACATGGATCTTGCGTTACTTCCGGAGTCTCCCCAGGGGGTCAGTCCTCGTCTCAACTGGTGGCATGCACGTGCGCTTTCCTCCCGAGCTGTAGCAGCAGTGTCACGCTTCCCGTCAGGTGGATCAAGGGATCAGCGGCTTTTCACTCGAGGCTTTCCCACGAGGCTTTCCCACGAGGCTTACCCACAGGGCTGTTCCACGTGCCACCGTGGTGTGAGTCGATCCTCGGTTTGAACGTCGAGGCAGTGCAGGGAAAACAGCTTACCCTGGAATGGTCTGAGACATTTGCGGGACACTGGGAATGGTCGCACGACCCTGGAGTTCCTCTCGCCTTTCCTGTGGGAGCGCCTCCTCTTGAGATGCGACGGGAACGCGGGGAATTCTTTCCCGACCACGCAGGGAAAGGATCCCTCCTCTCGAGCTATGAGGTGGAATCGGGGCTCCTCTGGATGTGGGCGGGACTCTCGTGCTTTCTCTGGAGTGGAGACGGGTGTGTCAGGGAACTTCTTGAGTTGCAGTAAGGGTGAGAAGGCCCCTTTGTAAGTTCCAGAGGTTGGTTGTGATTAGCCTCTAGACGCCTCAGTGGAAATGGGCCTCATCTCGCCTGGAGGGGAGAACCTCCTTGTTTTTCTCCAGATACGGCAGGTGCTCTCGACTTATGACGGGGACCTCAGTGACCCGCTCTGGTGGCCTCAGGTAAGGCCAGTCCCCATGTAAGTGTCTCGGGGGGCTCTCGAGATTCCTCTCCCGTTGATGCTGGGGCCTAAGACCTTGTTTGGTGTCGGTGACGGAACCTGAGGATTCCTCTCCAGTGCTGACATGGATCTTGGGGTACTTCTGGAGTCTCCCCAGGGAGTCAGTCCTCGACTTGAGTGGGGCATGCACGTGCGCTTTCCTCCCGAGCTCTAGTAGCAGTGTCAAGCTTCCCGTCCCGTGGATAAAGGGATCTGTGGCTCTCCCTCGAGGCTTTCCCACAATGCTTCCCACAGGGCTGTCCCACGTGCCACTGTGGTTTGAGTCGAACCTCGGTTTGAAAGTCAAGGCAGTCAGGGAAAACAGGTTCCCTGGAATGGACTGAGACATCTGGGGGACTCTGGGAATGGTGGCACGACCCTGGAGTTCCTCTCGCCTTTCCTGTGGAGAGCGCCTCCTCTTGAGATGCGACGGGAACGCCAGGAATACTTACCCGACCACGTAGGGAAAGGATCCCTCTTTCGAGCTATGAGGGGGAAACGGGGCTCCTCTGGATGTGGGCGGGACTCTCGTGCTTCCTCTCGAGTGGAGACGGGTATGCCGGGGAATTCTTGAGTTGCAGTAATGGTTTGAGGGAACCTTTGTAAGTTCCAGAGGTTAGGTGTGATTAGCCTCGAAACGCCTCAGGTGAAATGGGCCTCATCTCGCCTGGAGGGGAGAACCTCCTGGATTTTCTCGAGTTGCGGCAGGTGCTCTCGACTTATGACTGGACCTCAGGGACCCGCTCTGGTGGCCTCAGGAAAGGCCAGTCCCCATGCGAGTTGCTCGTGGTCCTCTCGGGATTCCTCTCCCGTCGATGCCGGAGCCTAAGATCTTGTGTGGAGTGGGTGCCGGAACCTCAGGATTCCTCTCCAGTGCTGACATGGATCTTGGGGTACTTCTGGAGTCTCCCCAGGGGAGTCAGTCCTCGTCTCGAGGGGGGGATGCACGTGCGCTTTCCTCCCGAGCTGTAGCAGCGGTGTCACGCTTCCCTTCACGTGGATCAAGGGATCTGTGGCTTTCGCTCGAGGCTTTCCCACGAGCTTTCCCAAGAGGATTTCCACGAGGCTTCCCCACAGGGCTGTCCCACGTGGCACCGTGGTGTGAATCGATCCTCGGCTTGAATGTCGAAACATAGCAGGGAAAACAGGTTTCCCTGGAATGGACTGAGACATCTGGGGGACTCTGGGAATGGTGGCACGACCCTGGAGTTCCTCTCTCCTTTCCTGTGGAGAGCGCCTCCTCTTGAGATGCGATGGGAACGCCGGAATTCGTTCCCGACCTCTCAGGGAAAGAATCCCTCCTCTCGAGCTAGGAGGCGGAAACGGGGCTCTTCTGGATGTGGGCGGGACTCCCGTGCTTCCTCTCGAGTGGAGACGGGTATGTCGGGCAACTTCTTGAGTTGCAGAAAGGTTGTGAAGGACCCTTTGGAAGTTCCAGAGGTTATGTCTGATTAGCCTCGAGACGCCTCAGCACAAATGGGCCTCATCTCGCCTGGAGGGGAGAACCTCCTGGATTTTCTCGAGATGCGGCAGGTACTGTCGACTTACGACGGCGACCTCAGGGACCCCTCTGGTGGCCTCAGGAAAGGCCAGTCCCCATGCGAGTTGTTCGGGGGCCACTCAGGATTCCTCTCCCATCGATGCCCGGGCCTAAGATCTTGTGTGGAGTCGGTGCCGGAACCTGAGGATTCCTCTCCAGTGCTGACATGGATCTTGGGTATTTCTGGAGTCTCCCCAGGGGAGTCAGTCCTCGTCTCGAGTGGGGCATGCACGTGCGCTTTCCTCCGGAGCTGTAGCAACAGTGTCGCACTTCCCTTCGCGTGGATCAAGGGATCTGTGGCTTTCCCTCGAGGCTTTCCGACGAGGCTTTTCCACGAGGCTTTCCCACAGGGCTGTCCCTCGTGCCACGTGGTGTGAGTCGATCCTCGGCTTGAAAGTCGAGGCTGTGCAGGGAAACACGTTTCCCTGGAATGGACTGAGACATCAGGGGGGACTCTGGGAATGGTGGAACGATCGTGGAATTCCTCTCGCCTTTCCTGTGGAGAGCGCTCCTCTTGGGATCCGACGGGAATGCCGGGAATTCTTTCCGACCACGCAGGGAAAGGATCCCTCCTCTCGAGCTAGGAGGGGAAACGGGGCCCCTCTGGATGTGGCGGGACTCTCGTGCTTCCTCTCAAGTGGAGACGGGTATGTCGGGGAACTTCTTGAGCATGGGTGTGAAGGACTCTTTGGAAGTTCCAGAGGTTAGGTGTGATTAGCCTCGAGACGCCTCAGCACAAATTGGCCTCATCTAGCCTGGAGGGGAGAACCTCCTGGATTTTCTCGAGTTGCGGCAGGTGCTCTCGACTTACGACGGGGACCTCAGGGACCCGCTCTGGTGGCCTCAGGAAAGGCCAGTCCCTATGGGAGTTGCTCAGGGACCTCTTGGGATTACTCTCCCGTCGATGCCAGGGCCTAAGATCTTGTGTGGAGTCGGTGCCGAACCCTGAGCACTACTCTCCAGTGCTGACATGGATCTTGGAGTACTTCTGGAGTCTCCTCAGTGGAGTCAGTCTTTGTCTCGAGTGGGGGCATGCACGTGCGCTTTCCTCCCGAGCTGTAGCAGCAATGTCACGCTTCCCTTCGCGTGGATCAAGGGATCAGGGCTTTCCCTCGAGCTTTCCCACGAGGCTTCTCACGAGACTTTCCACAGGGATGTCCCACGTGCCACCGTGGTGTGAGTCTATCCTCGGCTTGAAAGTCGAGGCTGTGCAGGGAAAACAGGTTTCCCTGGAATGGACTGAGACATCTGGGGGACCCTGGGAATGTGGCATGACTCTGGAGTTCCTCTCGCCTTTTCTGTGGGAGCGCCTCCTCTTGAGGTGCGAAAGAATGTCGGGAATTCTTTGCCGACCACGCAGGAGCAAAGGATCCCTCCTCTCGAGCTAGGAGGCGGAAACGGAGCTCCTCTGGATGGTGCGCGGGACTCTCGTGCTTCCTCTCGAGTGGAGACTGTCGGTATGGCGGAAATTCTTGAGTTGCAGAAAGGTTGTGAAGGACCCTTTGGAAGTTCC
>NW_017204889.1:0-18603 GCF_001704415.2 Capra hircus
GCAGTGCAGGGAAAACAGGTTTCCCTGGAATGGAACCTGAGACATCTGCGGGAACTCTGGGAATGGTGGCACGACCCTTGAGTTCCTCTCGCCTTTCTGTGGAGAGCGCCTCCTCTTGAGATGCGACGGGAATCGCGGGAATTCTTTCCCGACCACGCAGGGAAAGGATCCCTCCTCTCGAGCTAGGAGGCGGAAACGGGGCTCCTCTGGATGTGGGCGGACTCTGCTTCCTCTCGAGTGGAGACGGGTATGTCGGGGAACTTCTTGAGTTGCAGCAAGGGTGTGAAGGACCCTTTGGAAGTTCCAGAGGTTAGGTGTGATTAGCCTCGAGACGCCTCAGCGAAATGGGCCTCATCTCGCTGGAGGGGAGAACCTCCTGGATTTTCTCGAGTTGCAGGTGCTCTCGACTTACGACGGGACCTCAGGGACCCGCTCTGGTGGCCTCAGGAAAGGCCAGTTCCCATGGCGAGTTGCTCGGGGGCCTCTCGGATTCCTCTCCCTCGATGCCGGCCTAAGACCTTGTGTGGAGTCGGTGCCGGAACCTGAGGATTCCTCTCCAGTGCTGACATGGATCTTGGGTACTTCTGGAGTCTCCCCAGGGGAGTCAGTCCTCGTCTCGAGTGGGGCATGCACGTGCGCTTTCTCCCGAGCTGGCAGCAGTGTCACGCTTCCCTTCCGTGGATGGATCTTTCCCTGGTTTTCCCACGAGGCTTTCCACGAGGCTTTCCCACAGGGCTGTCCCACGTGTCACGTGTGTGAGTCGATCCTCGGCTTGAAAGTCGAGGCAGTGCAGGGAAAACAGGTTTCCCTGGAATGGACTGAGACATCTGGGGGACTCTGGGAATGTGGCACGACCCTGGAGTTCCTCTCGCCTTTCCTGTGGAGAGCGCCTCCTCTTGAGATGCGACGGAAACGGGAATTCTTTCCCGACCACGCAGGAAAAGGATCCCTCTCTCGAGCTAGGAGGCGGAAACGGGGCTCCTCTGGATGTGGGCGGACTCTTGTGCTTCCTCTTGAGTGGAGACGGTATGTCGGGGAACTTCTTGAGTTGCAGCAAGGGTGTGAAGGACCCTTTGGAAGTTCCAGAGGTTAGGTGTGATTAGCCTCGAGACGCCTCAGCGGAAATGGCCTCATCTCGCCTGGAGGGGAGAACCTCCTGGATTTTTCTCGAGTTGGGCAGGTGTTCTCGTTATGACGGGACCTCAGGGACCCACTCTGGTGGCCTCAGGAAACGCAGGTCCCCATACGAGTTGCACGGGGGCCGCTCGGGATTCCTCTCCCCTGATGCCGGGGCCTAAGACCTTGTGTGGAGTCGGTGCTGGAACGTGAGGATTCCTCTCCAGGGCTGACATGGATCTTTCGGGGTACTTATGGAGTCTCCCCAGGGGAGTCAGTCCTCGTCTCAAGTGTGGGCATGCAGGTGCGCTTTCCTCCCGAGCTGTAGCAGCAGTGTCACGCTTCCCTTCACTTGGATTAAGGGATCTGTGGCTTTCCTTCGAGGCTTTCTCCACGAGACTTTCCCACGAGGCTTTCCCACAGGGCTGTCCCACGTGCGCACCGTCGTGTGAGTCGATCCTCAGCTTGAAAGTCGAGGCAGTGCAGGGAAAACAGGTTTCCCTGAAATGGCCTGGAGACATCTGGGGGACTCTAGGGAAATGGTGGACACGACCCTGCAGTTCCTCTACGCCTTTCCTGTGTAAAGCGTCCCCTCTTGAGATGCGACGGGAACGCCGGCGAATTCTTTCCAGACAACGCACGGAAAGGATCCACCTCTGGAGCTAAGAGGCAGAAATGGGGCTCCTCTGGATGTGGGCGGGACTCTCGTGCTTCCTCTCGAGTGGAGACGGGTATGTCGGGGAACTTCTTGAGTTGCAGCAAGGGTGTGAAGGACCCTTTGGAAGTTCCAGAGGTTTAGGTGTGATTAGCCTCAGACGCCTCAGCGGAAATGGGCCTCATCTTGCCTGGAGGGGAGAACCTCCTGGATTTTCTCGAGTTGCGGAGGTGCTCCTCGACTTATGACGGGACCTCAGGGACCCGCTCTGGTGGACTCAGGAAAGGCCAGTCCACATGCGCGTTGCTCAGGGGCCTCTCCGGGATTCCTATCCCGTCGATGCCGGGGCCTACGAACTTGTGTAGGATTCGGTGCCGGAACCTGAGGATTCCTCTCCAGTGCTGACATGGATCTTGGGGTACTTCTGGAGTCTCCCCAGGGGCGTCAGTCCTCGTCTCGAGTGGGGGCATGCACGTTCGCTTTCCTCCCGAGCTGTAGCAGGAGGTCACGCTTCCCTTCTCGTGGATCAAGGGATCTGTCGCTTTCGCTCGAGGCTTTCCCCCGAGGCTTTCCCACGAGGCTTTCCAACGAGGCTTTCCCACAGGCTGTCCCACGTGCCACCGTGGTGTGAGTTGATCCTCGGCTTGAAAGTCGAGGCAGTGAAGGGAAATCAGGTTTCCCTGGAATGGATGGAGATATCTGGGGGACTCTAGGAATGGTGGCACGACCCTGGAGTTTCCTCTCGCCTTTCCTGGGGAGAGCGCCTCCTCTTGAGATGCGACGGACGCCGGGAATTCTTTCCCAACGACGCAGGGAAAGGATCCCTCCTCTCGATCTAGGAGGCGGAATCAGGGCTCCTCTGGATGTGGGCGCGACTCTCGTGCTTCCTCTCGAGTGGAGACGGATATGTCGGGGAAATTCTTGAGTTGCAGTAAGGGTGTGGAGGACCCTTTGGAAGTTCCAGAGTTTAGGTGTGATTAGCTTCGAGACCCCTCAGCGGAAATGGGCCTCATCTCGCCTGGAGGGGAGAACCTCCTGGATTTTCTCGAATTGCAGAAGGTGCTCTCGACTTACGACGGGGACCTCAGGGACCCGCTCTGGTGGCCTCAGGAAAGGCCAGTCCCCATGCGAGTTGCTCTGGGGCCTCTCGGGATTCCTCTCCCCTCATTGCCGAGGCCTAAGATCTTGTGTGGAGCCGGTGCCGGAACCTGAGGTTTCCTCTCCAGTGCTGACATGGATCTTGGGGTACTTCTGTAGTCTCCCCAGGGGAGTCAGTCCTCGTCTCGAGTGGGGGCATGCACGTGCGCTTTCCTTCCGAGCTGTAGCAGCAGTGTCGCGGTTCCCTTCGCGTGGATCAAGGGATCTGTGGCTTTCCCTCGAGGCTTTCCCTCGTGGCTTTCAGACGAGGCTTTTCCACGAGGCTTTCCCACAGGGATGTCCCACGTGCCGCCGTGGTGTGAATCGATCCTCGGCTTGAACGTCGAGGCAGTGCAGGGAAAACAGGTTTCCCTGGAATGGACTGAGATATCTGGGGGACTCTGGGAATGGTGGCACGACCCAGGAGTTCCTCTGGCCTTTCCTGTGGAGAGCGCCTCCTCTTGAGCTGCGACTGGAAAGCCGGGAATTCTTCCCCGACCACGCAGGGAATGGATCCCTCCTCTCGAGTTAGGAGGCGGAAACGGGACTCCTCTGGATGTGGGCGGGACTCTCTTGCTTCCTCTTGAGGGGAGACGGGTATGTCGGGGAACTTCTTAAGTTGCAGCAAGGGTTTGAGGGACCCTTTCGAAGTTCCAGAGGTTAGGTGTGATTAGCCTCGAGACGCCTCAGCGGAAATGGGCCTCATCTCGCCTGGAGGGGATAACCTCCTGGATTTTCTCGAGTTGCGACAGGTGCTCTCGACTTACGATGGGGACCTCAGGGACCCGCTCTGGTGGCCTCAGGAAAGGCCAGTCCCCATGCGAGTTGCTCTGGGGCCTCTCGGGATTCCTCTCCCGTCGATGCGGGGCCTAAGACCTTGCTGTGGAGTCGGTGCCGGAACCTGAGGATTCCTCTCCAGTGCTGACATGGAACTTGGGGTACTTCTGGAGTCTCCCCAGGGGAGTCAGTCCCTCGTCTCGAGTGGGGGCATGCAGGTGTGCTTTCCTCCCGAGCTGTAACAGCAGTGTCGCGCTTCCCTTCGCGTGGATCAAGGGATCTGGGGCTTTCCCTCCAGGCTTTCCCTCCAGGCTTTCCCACGAGGCTTTCCCACAGGGCTGTCCCACGTGCCACCGTGTTGTGAGTCGATCCTCGGCTTGAAAGTCGAGGCAGTGCAGGGAAAACAGGTTTCCCTGGAATGGAGTGAGACATCTGGGGAACTCTGGGAATGTGGCAGGACCCTGGAGTTCCTCTCGCCTTTCCTGTGGAGAGCGCCTCCTCTTGAGATGCGACGGAATCGCCGGGAATTCTTTCCCGACCACGCAGGGAAAGGATCCCTCCTCTCGAGCTAGGAGGCGGAAACGGGGCTCCTCTGTGATGTGGCGGGACTCTCGTGCTTCCTCTCGAGTGGAGACGGGTATGTCCTGGGAACTTCTTGAGTTGGCAGCAAGGGTGTGAAGGAATCCTTTGGAAGTTCCAGAAGTTAGATGTGATTAGCCTCCAGACACCTCAGCGGAAATGGGCCTCATCTCGCCTGGAGAGGAGAACCTCCTGGATATTTCTCGAGTTGCGGCAGGTGCTCTCGACTTATGACGGGGACCTCAGGGACCCGCTCTGGTGGCCTCAGGAAAGGCCAGTCCCCATGCGAGTTGCTCGGGGGCCTCTCGGGATTCCTCTCCCGTCGATGCCGGGGCCTAAGACCTTGTGTGGAGTCGGTGCCGGAACCTGAGGATTCCTCTCCCAGTGCTGACATGGATCTTGGGGTACTTCTGGAGTCTCCCCAGGGGAGTCAGTCCTCGTCTCGAGTGGGCGCCTGCACGTGCGCTTTCCTCTCGAGCTGTAGCAGCAGTGTCACGCTTCCCTTCGCGTGGATCAAGGGATCTGTGGCTTTCCCTCGAGGCTTTCCCACGAGGCTTTCCAACGAGGCTTTCCCACAGGGCTGTCCCACGTGCCACCGTGGTGTGATTCGATCCTCGGCTTGAAAGTCCGAGGCAGTGCAGGGAAAACAGGTTTCCCTGGAATGGACTGAGACATCTGCGGGACTCTGGGAATGGTGGCACGACTCTTGGAGTCCGTCTCGCCTTTCAGGTGGAGAGCGCCTCCTCTTGAGATGCAACGGGATCGCCGGGAATTCTTTCCCGACCCTGCAGGGAAAGGATCCCACCTCTCGAGCTAGGAGGCGGTAACGGGGCTCCTCTGGATGTGGGCGGGACCCTCGTGCTTCCTCTCGAGTGGAGACGGGTATATCCGGGAACTTGCTTGAGTTGCAGGAAGGGTGTGAAGGACCCTTTGGAAGTTCCAGAGGGTAGGTGTGATTAGCCTCGAGACGCCTCAGCAGAAAGGAGCCTCACCTCGCCTGGAGGGGAGAACCTCCTGGATTTTCTCGAGTTGCTGGCAGGTGCTCTCGACATACGACGGGTATCTCAGGGACCCGCTCTGGTGACCTCAGGAAAGGCCAGTCCCACAAGCGCAGTTGCTCGGGGCCTCTCGGGATGCCTCTCCCATTGATGCCGGGACGTAAGACCTTGTGTGGAGTCGGTGCCTGAACCTGAGGATTCCTCTCCAGTGCTGACATGGATCTTGGGTTACTTCTGGAGTCTCCCCAGGGGAGTCAGTCCTCGTCTCGAGTGGGGCATGCACGTGCGCTTTTCTCCCGAGCTGTAGCAGCAGTGTCACGCTTCCCTTCGCGTGGATCAAGGGATCTGTGGATTTCCCTCGAGGTTTTCCCACGAGGCTTTCCCACGAGGCTTTCCCACGAGGCTTTCCCACAGGGCTGACCCACGTGTCACCGTTGTGTTAGTCGATCCCTCGGCTTGAAAGTCGAGGCAGTGCAGGGAAAACAGGTTTCCCTGGAATGGACTGAGACATCTGGGGGACTCTGGGAATGGTGGCACGACCCTGGAGTTCCTCTCGCATTCCTGTGGAGAGCGCCACTTCTTGAGATGCGACGGAAACACTGGGAATTCTTTCCCGACGACGCAGGAAAAGGATCCCTCTTCTCCAGCTAGGAGGCGGAAACGGGGCTGCTCTTGATTGGGCGGGACTCTTGTGCTTCCTCTTGAGTGGAGACGGGTATGTCGGGGAACTTCTTGAGTTGTAGCAAGGGTGTGAAGGCCCCTTTGTAAGTTCCAGAGGTTAGGTGTGATTAGCCTGGGGACGCCTCAGAGGAAATGGGCTTCATCTCGCCTGGAGGGTAGAACCTCCTGCATTTTCTCGAGTTGGTGCAGGTGTTCTCCCGTTATGACGCGGACCTCAGGGACCCGCTCTGGTGGCCTCAGGAAAGGCCAGTCCCCATGCAAGTTGCACGCGACCTCTCGGGATTCCTCTCCCGTCGGTGCCGGGCCTAAGAAATTGTGTGGAGTCGGTGCCGAAACCTGAGGATTCCTCTCCAGGGCTGACATGGATCTTGGGGTACTTCTGGAGTCTCCCCAGGGGAGTCAGTCCTGGTCTCGAGTGTGGGCATGCAAGTCCGCTTTCCTCCCGAGCTGTAGCAGCAGTGTCACGCTTCCCTTCGCGTGGATCAAGGGTTCTGTGGCTTTCCCTCGAGGCTTTCCCACGAGACTTTCCCACGAGGCTTTCCCACTGGGCTGTCCCACGTGCCACCAACGTGTGAGTCGATCCTTGGCTTGAAAGTCGAGGCAGTGCACGGAAAACAGGTTTCCCTGGAATGGACTGAGACATCTGGTGGACTCTGGGAATGGTGGCACGACCCGGGAGTTCCTCTTGCCTTTCCGGTGGAGAGCACCTCCTCTTGAGATGCGACGGGAACGCCGGGAATTCTTTCCCGACCACGCAGGGAAAGATCCCTCCTCTCGAACTATGAGACGGAAACGGGGCTCCTCTGGATGTGGGCGGGACTGTCGTGCTTCCTCTCGAGTGGAGACGGGTATGTCGGGCAACTTCTTGAGTTGCAGCAAGGGTGTGAAGGACCTCTTTGGAAATTCAAGAGGTTAGGTGTGATTAGCGTCGAATCGCCTCAGCAGAAATGGGCCTAATCTCGCCTGGAAGGGAGAACCTCCTGGATTTTCTCGAGTTCGGCTGGTGCTCTCGACTAACGACGGGGACCTCAGGGACCCGCTCTGGTGGCCTCAGGAAAGGCCAGTCCCCATGCGAGTTGCTCGGGGGCCTCTCGGGATTCCTCTCCCTTCGATGCCGGGCCTTTAGACCTTGTTTGGAGTCGGTGCCGGAACCTGAGGATTCCTCTCCAGTGCTGACATGGATCCTGGGGTACTTCTGGAGTCTTCCCAGGGGAGTCAGTCCACGTATCGAGTGGGGGCATGCACGTGCGCTTTCCTCCCGAGCTGTAGCAGCATTGTCACCCTTCCCTTTGCGTGGATCAAGGGATCTGTGGCTTTTCCTCAACGCTTTCCAACGAGGCTTTCCCACGAGGCTTTCCCACAGGGCTGTCCCACGTGCCATCATGGTGTGAGTGGATCCTCGGCTTGAAAGTCGAGGCAGTGCAGGGAAAACAGGTTTCCCTGGAATGGACTGAGACATCTGGGGGACTCTGGGAATGGTGGCACGACCCTGGAGTTCCTCTCGCCTTTCCTGTGGACAGCGCCTCCTCTTGAGATGCGACAGGAACGCCGGGAATTCTTTCCCGAGCACGCAGAAAAGAATCCCTCCTCTCGAACTTGGAGGCGGAAACGGGGCTCCTCTGGATGTGGCCGGGACTCTCCTGCTTCCTCTCGAGTGGAGACGGGTATGTTGGGGAACTTCTTGAGTTGCAGCAAGGGTGTGAAGGATCCTTTGGAATTCCAGAGGTTAGGTGTGTTTAGAGTCGAGACGCCTTAGCGGAAATGGGCCTCATCTCCCCTGGATGGGAGAATCTCCTGGATTTTTTCGAGTTGTGGTACTTGCTCTCGCCTTACGACGGGGACCACTGGGACCCGCTCTGGTGGCCTCAGGAAAGGCCAGTCCCCATGCGAGTTGCTCGGGGGCCTCTTGGGATTCCTCTCCCGTCGATGCCAGGGCCTAAGACCTTGTGTGGATTCGGTGCCTGCCGGGGTCCACCCCCAGTGGATCCAGGTAATTTGAAGGGTGGACGGCGTTGGCTTGGAAAGACTTGTTTGTTTATTAATGTAAGATTAGATTAAGAAACTATAGTGTAGTAAGAAGATTAAGTGGAGGAAGAGGGCTGAATAGCTTGGTTTACGTGGAAGGCCAATAAAATTCCAGACAAGGAATTTGCACCATCTACTTTGGGCCACCGGCGCCCGCTTGAATATCTAAGGGTGCCTCGCCTTAAGCTCCCTTTCGTGCGGGTCTTAACAGCCGGGGCAAGTAAGTAGACCTGGCGAGCCTCCGCGCCCCAGATGGAGATTCAGCCTGAAGTTAAAGTAAAGCAGCAGAGAGAGAGAAGGGGAGAGAAGAAGAGAGAGAGAGAGACATGGGGGGAGCCAGAGTCCCAAGAAACCAGGCCGAGAGACTAGTTCGAGAAACTGGCCCCCATCCTTTATTGTTCAGAAGGCCTTTTATACTTTTGATAAAACACGGAGATCATTGGGTAACACAAAATTATGTAGCGTTCGCAACCCAGATTCTTTCCGTATATCATTTTGTATACAAAAGGTCTCAGGTGATTTACATTATCTTTTGGTCAAGAGGCTTGTTAACACTTTTTGGCTCTCTTCCTTAATGAATGATAATTTTGTTTCCCCTGAAGTGTTTTTTTTTTTAATCTGCATCTCCTTAAAGCATTAAAGTTACATCTCTATAGAACAAAGGTGCAGTGGGATATAACAAAGAAGGTACTTAACTCAAAGATCTAATGTTGCTAATACCAGGTCTACTACTTGTTTTTCTATATACCAACTATATCTAAAAATAAAGGATATGAAAATTTAGCAGCAAGCATTGACCCAAAAAATGAAACCTTTAATCAGTCCTATTCTAAAGATTTTGACTCCTCGGAAGCTCCTACATTCCTAGGATGTTTTAAGCTTCCTGTGCCTCCTGCCTCAGGAGGCTTCAAACAATCACATGCGCAGCTGTACGAGTCCTGCAGGCAGGCTAGAAAGCCATCGGAGGGGTTTTTGGATTGAAACACTCTTTCAAATGCAGAAGACTAAAGCCCTGATTTGACTTTTTCCAGAAAATGTCAGAAGAGTGGAAAAGCAGAGCACAAAAGCCGGCAGATTTTTGTTGGGGTACGTGCTTAGGAATTTCCAGAGGGATCCCTGAAGTCTGAGCACGCCTTGCGTATGTCAGCTTCCTTCCTCATGACCTTGTCACGGGCGGGATTCCTCACACTGGCTCCCAGCATCTCACCCTGTTTTATTTTAAATAATTAATTATTTATGTTTAAAATCAGGTGCAGTTCTGTCGCGAGATTCCGAATGCTCTGCCGAAGAATCTAGACAATACAGGGAAGAATGATTACGAGGAGCAAGATTATAAAGAGTAGACAGAATAGTCTTTCCAGAAATGAAGTTAGAGAAAGTGTGGAAAAAGTCATTGGCTTCTCCTGAGGTGGTAAAATCTAATCGGGAGTGTTCCAAGGTCTGAATCTGGTTATGCAGTTTCCCTAAGTCTAAACTAATATCTGAGCTGTTCCAAAACACCTAAAACTTGATTTTTTAACATATTGGGCATTTACACTTGTTGAGTCAATGACCGCTGCCATAGTAACAATAACAGTTATTGTAACACAGCAAGAACATAATTATCATATCAATAAGTTGTTACAGTTACAGGACATCTTTAAAACCACAAAAGAGCAGACATTACTTTGAGGAGTTAAACAAGATGAAAACATCCATGGTTGACAAGTCGCTACATTAGGTACGTTAAGTTTTCTGGAATCATTGGTGAAAAGAAGAACATAAGGAGAGGATAGACAAGCCAAAATAGAGTAAATAGAGTCATTTTCTGGTTGGAGTTTGCGCTGCAGCAGCTGTTAGTCCCGCCGGGATCTTGATGTTTCTTTTGCCTCTTCTGCCGGTGGGAGCAGCGGCCTTCACCCCGCCCTCTGACACTGGCGCTGTAACGGGGCTGCGAGTGCGGTGCACTGGGTTCCGTCAGTCAGGCTGGCCCCGCCCGCAGCTTTTGGTGCACGGCTGTTTCCCGCGGCGGTGGCGGCAGAGAAGTTCCCTTTTTCTTTTGTGGCGAATCAGTCTGTCCGGGATCCAAATTGACGAATCTGCACCCTGTGGAAAAAATATAAACACTTCCTCGACCCGCAGCAAATTCTGGGTCGGGATCTTTTTGTTATCTGGAGATCTTTTTGCTTTACCAATGGCTTTTTATTTTACTGTTCCAAACGAATCAGCATTTAACTTATTACAAAGAGAACATGTTGTAAAATCTGATGGGGGAAAACTATACTTAATTTCTCCTTTTTTAATTTTTGAATTAACAAAGCACGTGAGGGTAAATGATGCAAGATCTGATCACAAGAATTTCCTATAGCAATCTGCCAATCATCAAACATTTGAAAAGCATCAAGTTGTTTTTTGTTATATGGAATTACAATTTTTGATGGCTCTTTACTGAACAATTTAATAAATCAGTATGCTTGAATTAATCTTTTAAATTAATATGGCAGTAATTTGTTCTTAGGCAGAGGCCATTGTTCCACCAAGTTGGGATAAGATAAAACTATTTTTGGGGGGTCATTAGATGGAACCAATGGGCCTTCTTGTCACAAGCATCCTGTAGGTATACATTTTGTGGCAAGAATAATTTAATCTCCTTTTTTGGCAATATTAATCTTAATTAACTGATCATTTAAAGCCTCATTCACTTTAACGAAAGCCAACTGTGTCACACTAGTCAACTTTTTCTTAGAACTGGGATTAGGATTGTTTTTTTTCAGCAATCAAACAAAAGGCTTTAAATCTACAAAAGTCAGTTTTAAATGTGGGCATATCCAATTAATATCAACTAATAATTTTTGGAAATCATTTAAAGTTAGTAAACAATCTCTCAGCAGCTTTAAAAGGACATTATCAGTTTTAAAACTTTTGGCAGACCCAAATATAAGAAGCAAGAAAAGCTTTTTTAATGATCTTTTTATAACCCAAATCTGGTCTATAGCCTTTTAGATGACAAGTAGCCATTTAATCTTTGCTTGAATACTTCCAGCAACGGGGAGCTCACTATTCACCAAGGTTTTAAACTCTCTCTCACCTCTTACTCTATAGCATTTTTATCCTGCATACCACCTTTTCTAATCCCACCAACTCCTTTTCAGTAGTATATGTTGGCCAGGAGCTGCGCTAGTCTCTCAGCAATCTAAGAAACGTCTTGTCTATTGTCTAACAGCCATGACATTTTATATCTTTAAAAAATCTTTTAAAGGCCAAGAAGCTGCAATTTTTTGCACCCAAAAAGCTAGATCTAGATCCTCTGGGGCTTTTTTTGTCTGGTTTTTCTGTCTGGTAATAAGGTAAAAGCAAAAGCTGTGCTATTTTTTAATTTTAATTACACAGTTTTAGCAGGTGGCGATATCAAAACTTCAATTTTTTAGTATAATCAGAATTTACTACACAAGAACTACCGAATTTTTTTGAAAAGAAAGCAAGCTATGCCCCAGCACAAGTCTTACAATGTCCTCAGGAAGGGGACTAGCCACTGGAATCTGAGTCAGGAGCTATTATTATTAAGGTGGTGGAACTGAGGTCCAGGCCTGAGCTACCTGGGGTTGTTTGGCACGGCTTGTTATCTCTGTTTAGCAAGACATTTTGGCAAAAAATGTTCTATTTGGCCTCAAGAGAAACATTTTGCATTTGTAAAGTCCTTTTTATTACGAATATTTTTCTTTTTTTTCCTGTTTTTCTTCCTTTTTCTTTTTTTTGTTGGGTGAGGCCCCTCCTGAGGGGATTTTATGCAAGGAGCAAGCTCTGTTTTAAAAGCTCTTTTGCTCAAAAATATTGTCACTATCGTTTTCAAACTTAAGCAATGTTCTGGGAGGCTTTGGATATAAAGTGGGGAGTTCTTAAGCCCTGGGGAGGCGCAAGCAGAGGTTGCAGTGGTCGCCTTAAATAAGACAACTCTTTTAAAGGTTTGGTTTGTGTAGAGGGGGAGGGGGCTCTTCAGGGCGCTCGGCCGCTGCGTCCTATAAGCACCCTCCTTCCTCGGGAGGAAGAGTACAGTCTCTCTCCTTTTGTTTGCCAATGGCAGAAAATATGATCTGCGTAATAGGTGGAGACCCACTACGATCCACTGCTATAGTCTCTCCCATAGGCTATCTAACTAACAGCCTCATGACGGGGGTCCAGAACATTTGTAATAATATTTTACAGAGCAAAAGCTTTTACAGGCCCATGCAAAGTATAATTAGTTTTTAGCTGTTTTATTACCTTTATCCAAGTATCTAAATCTCTTTTCTGGAAACCAAGGACATTGGTCTCGTAACACGAGCCTTTTAATCTTTAATTTGTCTTTTTTGTTTAACAGTTACAAAATTACTTGTATAAAGAGGTGTCATTGTTTTGAGTCATTGTTACCCGTGTCAGAAAATTAAGAGTTATAGAAAAGTCTGCCTTGACAAAAAGGTTTTACCTTAGCCAAGGGGGGTTTTGTTTTAAACCCTAAGATAGCAGGTTTCTTTTCAACCTCTAGAGCACCAGGTTTCTCTTAAACCCTTGAACACTTCCCACTCGTCCTCACCCTGTCTATCCTACAGGGGGGTCCGTGGCACCCTGAGTGGGGTCCTAGCCGTCCCGAACACTCAACACTGGGGGAGTACCCGAAAGTACTCCGGGGGGAGTGATTAAGTCACTCCGGGGGGAGCAACAGAGAGTGCTCCGGGGGGAGCTTTTGCTCCGAGGAACCTACCTTTGAATAGCCTGTTCCGGGCACCACTTGCTGGGGTCCAGCCCCGGTGGATCCAGGGAATTCGAAGGGTGGACGGCGTTGGCGTGGAAAGACTTGTTTGTTTATTAATGTAAGATTAGATTAAGAAACTATAGTGTAGTAAGAAGATTAAGTGGAGGAAGAGGGCTGAATAGCTTGGTTTACGCGGAAGGCCAATAAAATTCCAGACAAGGAATTTGCACCATCTACGTTGGGCCACCGGCGCCCGCTTGAATATCTAAGGGTGCCTCGCCTTAAGCTCCCTTTCGTGCGGGTCTTAACAGCCGGGGCAAGTAAGTAGACCTGGCGAGCCTCCGCGCCCCAGATGGAGATTCAGCCTGAAGTTAAAGTAAACAGCAGAGAGAGGGAAGGGGAGAGAAGAAGAGAGAGAGAGAGACATGGGGGGAGCCAGAGTCCCAAGAAACCAGGCCGAGAGACTAGTTCGAGAAACTGGCCCCCATCCTTTATTGTTCAGAAGGCCTTTTATACTTTTGATAAAACACGGAGATCATTGGGTAACACAAAATTATGTAGCGTTCGCAACCCAGATTCTTTCCGTATATCATTTTGTATACAAAAGGTCTCAGGTGATTTACATTATCTTTTGGCCAAGAGGCTTGTTAACACTTTTTGGCTCTCTTCCTTAATGAATGTTAATTTTGTTTCCCCTGAAGTGTTTTTTTTTTTTTAATCTGCATCTCCTTAAAGCATTAAAGTTGCATCTCTATAGAACAAAGGTGCAGTGGGATATAACAAAGAAGGTACTTAACTCAAAGATCTAATGTTGCTAATACCAGGTCTACTACTTGTTTTTCTATATACCAACTATATCTAAAAATAAAGGATATGAAAATTTGGCAGCAAGCATTGACCCAAAAAATGAAACCTTTAATCAGTCCTATTCTAAAGATTTTGACTCCTCGGAAGCTCCTACATTCCTAGGATGTTTTAAGCTTTCTGTGCCTCCTGCGGTCAGGGGCCTCAAACAATCACATGCGCAGCTGCACGAGTCGTGCAGGCAGGCTAGAAAGCCATCGGAGGGGTTTTTGGATTGAAACACTCTTTCAAATGCAGAAGACTAAAGCCCTGAATTGACTTTTTCCAGAAAATGTCAGAAGAGTGGAAAAGCAGAGCACAAAAGCCGACAGATTTTTGTTGGGGTACGTGCTTAGGAATTTGAAGAGGGGTCCCTGAAGTCTGAGCACGCCTTGCGTATGTCAGCTTCCTTCCTCATGACCTTGTACGGGCGGGATTCCTCACACTGGCTCCCAGCAGGTTCCGGACCCTGAGGATTCCTCTCCAGTGCTGACATGGATCTTGGGGTACTTCTGGAGTCTCCCCAGGGGAGTCAGTCCTCGTCTCGAGTGGGGGCATGAACGTGCGGTTTCCTCTCGAGCTGTAGCAGCAGAGTCAGCCTTCCCTTCGCGTGGATCAAGGGATCTGTGGCTTTCCCTCGAGGCTTTCCCACGAGGCTTTCCCACGAGGCTTTCCCACAGGGCTGTACCACGTGCCACCGTGGTGTGAGTCGATCCTCGGCTTGAAGGTCGAGGCAGTGCAGGGAAAACAGGTTTCCCTGGAATGGACTGAGACATCTGGGGGAGTGTGGGAACGGTGGCACGAACCTGGAGTTCCTCTCCCGTTTCAAGTGGAGAGCGCCTCCTCTTGAGATGCGACGGGAACGCTGGGAATACTTTCCCGAACACGCAGGGAAAGGATCCCTCCTCTAGAGCTATGAGGCGGAAACGGGGCTCCTCTGTATGTGGGCGGGACTCTCGTCCTTCTTCTCGAGTGGAGTCGGGTATGACGGGGAACTTCTTGAGTTGCAGCAAGGGTGTGAAGGACCCTTGGGAAATTCCAGCGTTTAGGTGTGATTAGCCTCGAGGAGCCTCATCGGAAAAGGGCCTCATCTCGCCTGGAGGGGAGAACCTCCTGGATTTTCAAGAGTTGCGGCCGGTGCTCTCGACTTACCACGGGGACCTCAGGGACCCGCTCTGGGGGCCTCAGGAAAGGCCAGTCCCCATGCGAGTTGCTCGGGGGCCTCTCGGGATTCCTCTCCCGTCGATGCCGGGGCCTAAGACCTTTTGTGGAGTCGTTGCCGGAACCTGAGGATTCCTTTGTAGTGCTGACAAGGATCTTGGGGTACTTCTCGAGTCTCCCCACGGGAGTCAGTCCTCATCTCGAGTGGGGGCATGCACGTGCGCTTTACTCCCGAGCTGTAGCAGCAGTGTCACGCTTCCCTTCGCGTGGATCAAGGTATCTGCGGCTTTCCCTCGAGGCTTTCCCACGAGTCTTTTCCACGAGGCTTTCCCACGAGACTTTCCCAAAGGGCTGTCCCACGTGCCACCGTGTTGTGTGTCGATCCTAGGCTAGAAAGTTGAGGCAGTGCAGGAGAAACAGGTTTCCATGGAATGGACTGAGACATCTGGGGGCCTCTGGGAATGGGTGCACGAATCTGGAGTTCCTCTCGCCTTTCCTGTGGAGAGCGCCTCATCTTGAGATGCGACGGGAACGCCGGGAATTCATTACCAACGACACAGGGAAAGGATCCCTCCTCTCGAGCTACGAGGCGGACACGGGGCTCCTCTGGATGTGAGCGGAGCTCTTGTGCTTCCTCTCGAGTGGAGACGGGTATGTCATGGAAATTCTTGAGTTGCAGCAAGGGTGTGAAGGACCCTTTGGAAGTTCCAGAGATTAGGTGTGATTAGCCTCGAGACGCCTCAGCGAAATGGGCCTCATCTCGCCTGGAGGGCAGAACCTCCTGGATTTTCTCGAGTTGCGGCAGGTGCTCTCGACTTACAACAGGGACCTCAGGGACCCGCTCTGGTGGCCTCAGGAAAGGCCAGTCCCCATGCGAGTTGCTCGGGGGCCGCTCGGGATTCCTCTCCCATCGATGCCGGGCCCTAAGACCTTGTGTGGAGTCGGTGTCGGAAACTGAGAATTCCTCTGCAGTGCTGACATCGCTCTTGGGGTACTTCTGAAGTCTCCCCAGGGGAGTGAGTCCTCGTCTCCAGTCGGGGTATGAACGTGCCCTTTCCTCCCGAGCTGTAGCAGCAGTGTCACGCTTCCCTTCCCGTGGATCATAGGATCTGTGGCTTTCCCTCGAGGCTTTCCCATGAGGCTTTCCCACGACGCTTTCCCACCAGGCTTTCCAACGAGGCTTTCCCCCAGTGATGTCCCACGTGCCACCGCGGTGTCAGTCGATCCTCGGTTTGAAAGTCGAGGCAGTGCCGGGGAAACAGGCTTCCCTGGAATGGACTGAGACATCTGGGGGACTCTGGGAATGGTGACACGACCCTGGAGTTCCTCTCGCCTTTCCTGTGGAGAGCGCCCCCTCTTGATATGTGACGGGAACGCCGAGAATTCTTTTCTGAACACGCAGGAAAGGATCCCTCCTGTCGAGCTAGGAGGCAGAATCAGGGCTCCTCTGGATGTGGGCGGGACTCTCGTGCTTCCTCTCGAGTGGAGACGGGTATGTCAGGGAACTTCTTGAGTTGCAGCAAGGGTGTGAAGGGCCCTTTGGAAGGTCCAGAGGTTAGGTGTGATTAGCCTCGAGTCGCCTCTGCGGAAATGGGGCTCATCTCGTCTGGAGGGAAGAACCTCCTGGATTTTCTCGAGTTGTGGCAGGTTCTCTCGACTTATGACGGGGACCTCAGGGACTCGCTCTGGGGGCCTCAGGAAGGCCAGTCCCCATGCGAGTGGCTCGGGGGCCTCTCGGGATTTCACTCCCATCGATGCCGGGGCCTAAGGCCTTGTGTGGAGTCGGTGCAGGAACCTGAGGTTTCCTCTCCTTGCTGACATGGATCTTGGGTACTTCTGGAGTCTCCCCAGGGGAGTCAGTCCTCGTCTGGAGTGGGCGCATGCCACATGTGCTTACCTCCCGAGCTGTAGCTGCAGTATCTCGCTTCTCTTCTTGTGGAGTAAGGGATCTGTGGCTTTCCCTCGAGTCTTTCCCACGAGGCTTTCCCACGAGGCTTTCCAAAGGGCTGTCCCACATGCCACCGTTGTTTGAATCGATACTCGGCTTGAGAGCCAAGGCAATGCAGGGAAAACAGGTTTCCGTGAAATGGACTGAGACATGTGGGGGACTCTGGGAATGGTGGCACCACCCTGGAGTTCCTCTCGCCTTTCCTGTGGAGAGGCGACTCCTCTTGAGACGCTATGGGAACGCCGGGAATTCTTTCCCGACAACGCAGGGAAAGGATCCCTCCTCTCGAGCTGGGAGACGGAAACGGGGCTCCTCTGGATGTGGGCAGGCCTCTCGTGCTTCCTCTCGAGTGGAGACAGGTATGTCAGGGAACTTCTTGAGTTGCAGCAAGGACGTGAAGGACCCTTTGGAAGTTTCAGAGGTTAGGTGTGATTAGCCTCGAGACGTCTCAGTGGAAATGGGCCTCATCTCGCCTGGAGGGGAGAACCTTCTGGATTTTCTCGAGTTGCGGCAGGTGCTCTCGACTTACGACGGGGACCTCAGGGACCCGCTCTTGTGGCCTCAGGAAAGGCCAGTCCCCATGCGTGTTGCTCGGGGGCCTCTCGGGATTCCTCTCCCGTCGATGCCCGGGCCTAAGTCCTTGTGTGGAGTCAGTGCTGGAACCTGAGGATTCCTCTCCAGTGCTGACATGGATCTTGGGGTACTAATGGAGTCTCCCTAGTGGAGGCAGTCCTCGTCTCGAGTGGGGGCATGCACGTGCGATTTCCTCCCAGCTGAAGCAGCAGTGTCACGCTTCCCTTCGCGTGGATCAAGGGATCTGTGTCTTTCCCTCGAGGCTTTCCACGAGGCCTTTCCCACGAGGCCTTCCCACAGGGCTGTGCCACGTGCCACCGTGGTGTGAGTCGATCCTCGGCTTGAAAGTCGAGGCAGTGCAGGGAAAACAGGTTTCCCTGGAATGGATGAGACATCGGGGGACTCTGGGAATGGTGGCACGACCCTGCAGTTCCTCTCCCCTTTCCTTTGGAGAGCGCCTCCTCTTGAGATGCGATGAGAATGCCGGGAATTCTTTCCCGAACAAGTAGGGAAAGGATCCCTCATCTCGAGCTACGAGCCGGAAACGGAGCCTCCTCTGGATGTGGCGGGACCCTCGTGCTTCCTCTTGAGTGGAGACGGGTATGTCGGGGGAACTTCTTGAGTTGCCAGCATGACTGTGAAAGACTCTTTAGAAGTTCCAGAGTTCACGTGTGATTAGCCTCGAGACACATCAGTGGAAACGGGCCTCATCTCACCTGCAGGAGAACCTCCTGGATTTTACGAGTTGCGGCAGTGCTCTCGACCTACGACGGGGACCTCATGGACCCGCTCTGGTTACCTCAGGAAAGGCCAGTCCCCATGTGAGTTGCTAGAGGTCCTGTCGCTATTCCTCTCCCGTCGATGCCAGGGCCTAAGACCTTGTGTGAGTCGGGGCCGGAACCTGAGGATTCCTCTCCAGGCTGACATGCATCTTGGGGGTATTTCTGGAGTCTCCCCAGGGGAGTCAGTTCTCGTCTCGAGTAGGGGCATGCACGTGCGCTTTCCTCCCGTGCTGTAGCAGCAGTGTCACGCTTCCGTCGCGTGGATTAAGGGATCTGTGGCTTTCCCTCGAGGCTTTCCCACGAGGCTTTCCCACAGGGTTGTCACACGTGCCACCAGGTGTGAGTCGATCCTCAGCGTGAAAGTCGAAGCAGTGCAGGGAAAACAGGATCCTCTGGAATGGACTGAGACATCTGGGGGACTCTTGGAATGGTGGCACGACCCATGAGTTCCTCTCGCCTTTCCTGTGCAGCGCGCCTCCTCTTGAGATGCGTCGAAAATGTCGGGGAATTCTTTTCCGAGGCAGCAGGGAAGGATCCCTCATCTCGAGCTTGGAGGAGGAAACGAGCTCCTCTGGCGGTTGCCGGACCCTCTGATTCCTCTGGAGTGGAGACGGGTATGT
>NW_017204890.1:0-5486 GCF_001704415.2 Capra hircus
GAGAGATGTTTTCCCTCTGCATTGCCTTGCACTTTCAAAGCCGAGGGATTGACTGCACACCACGGTGGCCGTGGACAGCCGTGTGGAAAGCCATCGTGGGGAAAGCCTCGTGGGAAAGCCTCATGAAAGCCTCGAGGGAAAGCCCTTCCCTTGATCCACGGAAGGGAAGCGCGACACTGCTGCTACAGCTCGGGAGGAAAGCGCACTTGCATGCCCCCACTCGAGACGAGGACTGACTCCCCTGGGGAGACTCCAGAAGTACCCAAGATCCATGTCAGCACTGGAGAGGAATCCTCAGGTTCCGGCACCGATTCCACACAAAGGTCTTAGGCCCCGGCTTCGACGGGAGAGGAATCCCGAGAGGGCCCCGAGCAACTCGCATGGGGACTGGCCTTTCCTGAGGCCACCAGAGCGGGTCCCTGAGGTCCCAGTCGTAAGTCGAGAGCACCTGCCGCAAACTCGAGAAAATCCAGGAGGTTCTCCCCTCCAGGCGAGATGAGGCCCATTTCCGCTGAGGCGTCTGAGGCTAATCACATCTAACATCTGGAACTTCCAAAGGGTCTTTCACTCCTTTACTGCAACTCAAGAAGTTCCTCGACAAACCCGGTCTCCACTCGAGAGGAAGCACGAGATTCCCGCCCACATCCAGCAGAGACCCGTTTTCCGCCTCCTAGCTCGAGAGTAGGGATCCTTTCCCTGCGTGGTCGGGAAAGAATTCCCGGCGTTCCCCCTTCGCATCTCAAGAGGAGGCGCTCTCCACAGGAATGTTGAGAGGAACTCCAGGGTTGTGCCACCATTCCCAGAGTCCCCCAGATGTCTCAGTCCATTCCAGGAAACCTGTTTTCCCTGCACTGTCCCGACTTTCTAGCCGAGGATGGACTCACACCACGGTGGCACGTGGACAGCCACTGTGGGAAAGCCTCGTGGGAAAGCCTTGATGGAAAGCCACAGATCCCTTGATCCACACGAAGGGAAGCGCGACACTGCTGCCTACAGCTCCGGTAGGAAAGTGCAGTGCATGCCCCCACTCGAGACGAGGACTGACTCCCCTGGGGAGACTCCAGAAGTACCCCAAGCATCCATGTCAGCACTGGAGAGGAATCCTCAGGTTCCGCACCGACTCCACACAAGATCTTAGGCCCCTGCATCGACGGAGAGAGGAATCCCGAGAGGCCCGAGCAACTCGCATGGGGACTGGCCTTTCCTGACGCCACCACAGCGGGTCCCTGAGTTCCCGTCGTAAGTCGAGAGCACCTGCCGCAACTCGAGAAAATCCAGGAGGTTCTGCCCTCCAGGCGAGATGAGGCCCATTTCCGCTGAGGCGTCCTGAGGCTAATCACACCTAAACTCTGGAACTTCCAAAGGGTCCTTCACACCCTTACTGCAACTCAAGAAGTTCCTCGAAAAACCGCGTCTCCACTCGAGAGGAAGCACGAGAGTCCCGCCCACATCCAGCGGAGACCCGTTTCCGCCTCCTAGCTCGAGAGGAGGGATCCTTTCCCTGCCTGGTCGGAAAAAATTCCCGCGCGTTCCGCTCGCATCTCAAGAGGAGGCGCTCTCCACAGGAAAGTCGAGACGAACTCCAGTGTCATGTCAATATTCCAGAGTCCTGCAGAAGTCTCAGTCCATTCCCAGGGAAACTGTTTTCCCTGCACTGCCTCGACTTTCAAGTCGAGGATCGACGCACACCAAGGTGGCACGTGGGACAGCCCTGTGGAAAGCCTCGTGGAAAACCTCGTGGGAAAGCCTCGAGGGAAAGCCCCAGATCCCTTGATCCACGCCAAGGGAAGCGCGACACTGCTGTTACAGCTCGGGAGGAAAGCGCACCTGCATGCCCCCACTCGAGACGAGGACTGACTCCCTGGGGAGACTCCCAGAAGTACCCCAAGATCCATGTCAGCACTGGAGAGGAATCCTCAGGTTCCGGCACCGATTCCACACAAGGTCTTAGGCCCCGGCTTCGACGGGAGAGGAATCCCGAGAGGCCCCGAGCATCTCGCATGGGGACTGGCCTTTCCTGAGGCCACCAGAGCGGGTCCCTGAGGTCCCAGTCGTAAGTCGAGAGCACCTGCCGCAACTCGAGAAAATCCAGAAGGTTCTCCCCTCCAGGCGAGATGAGGCCCATTTCCACTGAGGCGTCTGGAGGCTAATCACATCTAACATCTGGAACTTCCAAAGGGTCATTCACTCCTTTACTGCAACTCAAGAAGTTCCTCGACAAACCGGTCTCCGCTCGAGAGGAAGCACGAGATTCCCGCCCACATCCAGCAGAGACCCGTTTCCGCCTACTAGCTCGAGAGTAGGGATCCTTTCCCTGCGTGGTCGGGAAAGAATTCCCAGCATTCCTGTCGCATTTCAAGAGGAGGCGCTCTCCACAGGAAAGGCGGGAGGAACTCCAGGGTTGTGCCACCATTCCCAGAGTCCCCCACATGTCTCAGTCCATTCCAGGGAAACCTGTTTTCCCTGCACTGCCTCGACTTTCAATCCAAGGATCGACTCTCACCACAGTGGCACGTGGGACAGCCCTGTGGGAAAGCCTCGTGGGAAAGCCTCGTGGGAAAGCCTCGAGGGAAAGCCACAGATTCCTTGATCCACGCGAAGGGAAGTGCGACACTGCTGCTACAGCTCGGAAGGAAAGGGCACGTGCATGTCCCCACTCGAGACGAGGACTGACTCCCCTGGGGAGACTCCAGAAGTACCCCAAGGACCATGTCAGCACTGCAGAGGAATCCTCAGGTTCCGGCACTGACTCCACACAAGGTTTTAGGCCCCAGCATCGACGGGAGCAGAAACCCGAGAGGTCCCCGAGCAACTCGCAAGGGGACTGGCCTTTCCTGAGGCCACCAGAGCGGGTCCCTGATGTCCCCGTCGTAAGTCGAGAGCACCTGCCGCAACTCGAGAAAATCCAGGAGGTTCTCCCCTCCATTCGAGATGAGGCCCATTTCCACTGAGGCGTCTTGAGGCTAATCACACCTAAACTCTGGAACTTCCAAAGGGTCCTTCACACCCTTGATGCAACTCAAGAAGTTCCCCGACATACCCGACTCCACTCGAGAGGAAGCACGAGAGTCCCGCCCACAACCAGAGGAGCCCCGTTTCCGCCTCCTAGCTCGAGAGGAGGGATCCTTTCCCTGCGTGGTCGGGAAAGAATTCCCGGCCTTCCCGTCGCATCTCAATTGGAGGCGCTCTCCACAGGAAAGGCGAGAGGAACTCCAGGGTCGTGCCACATTCCCAGAGTCCCCCAGATGTCTCAAGTCCATTCCAGGGAAACCTGTTTTCCCTACACTGCCTCGACTTTCAAGCCGAGGATCGACTCACACCACGGTGGCACGTGGGACAGCCCTGTGGGAAAGCCTCGTGGGAAAGCCTCATGGGAAAGCCTCGAGGGAAAGCCCCTGATCCCTTGATCCACGCGAAGGGAAGCGTGACACTGCTGCTACAGCTCGGAGGAAAGCGCACTTGCATGCCCCCACTCGAGACGAGGACTGACTCCCCTGGGGAGACTCCAGAAGTACCCCAAGATCCATGTCAGCACTGGAGAGGAATCCTCAGGTTCCGGCACCGATTCCACACAAGGTCTTAGGCCCCGGCTTCGACGGGAGAGGAATCCCGAGAGGCCCCCGAGCATCTCGCATGGGGACTGGCCTTTCCTGAGGCCACCAGAGCGGGTCCCTGAGGTCCCAGTCGTAAGTCGAGAGCACCTGCCGCAACTCGAGAAAATCCAGGAGGTTCTCCCCTCCAGGCGAGATGAGGCCCATTTCCGCTGAGGCGTCTGGAGGCTAATCGCATCTAACATCTGGAACTTCCAAAGGGTCTTTCACTCCTTTACTGCAACTCAAGAAGTTCCTCGACAAATCCGGTCTCGACTCGAGAGGAAGCACGAGATTCCCGCCCACATCCAGCAGAGACCCGTTTCCGCCTCCTAGCTCGAGAGTAGGGATCCTTTCCCTGCGTGGTCGGGAAAGAATTCCCGGCGTTCCCTTCGCATCTCAAGAGGAGGCGCTCTCCACAGGAATGTTGAGAGGAACTCCAGGGTTGTGCCACCATTCCCAGAGTCCCCCAGATGTCTCAGTCCATTCCAGGGAAACCTGTTTTCCCTGCACTGTCCCGACTTTCTAGCCGGGGTTGGACTCACACCACGGTGGCACGTGGGACAGCACTGTGGGAAAGCCTCGTGGGAAAGCCTTGATGGAAAGCCACAGATCCCTTGATCCACACGAAGGGAAGCGCGACACTGCTGCTACAGCTCGGTAGGAAAGTGCACGTGCATGCCCCCACTCGAGACGAGGACTGACTCCCCTGGGGAGACTCCAGAAGTACCCCAAGATCCATGTCAGCACTGGAGAGGAATCCTCAGGTTCCGGCACCGACTCCACACAAGATCTTAGGCCCCTGCATCGACGGGAGAGGAATCCCGAGAGGGCCTCGAGCAACTCGCATGGGGACTGGCCTTTCCTGACGCCACCACAGCGGGTCCCTGAGGTTCCCGTCGTAAGTCGAGAGCACCTGCCGCAACTCGAGAAAATCCAGGAGGTTCTGCCCTCCAGGCGAGATGAGGCCCATTTCCGCTGAGGCGTCCTGAGGCTAATCACACCTAAACTCTGGAACTTCCAAAGGGTCCTTCACACCCTTACTGCAACTCAAGAAGTTCCTCGAAAAACCGGTCTCCACTCGAGAGGAAGCACGAGAGTCCCGCCCACATCCAGCGGAGACCCGTTTCCGCCTCCTAGCTCGAGAGGAGGGATCCTTTCCCTGCCTGGTCGGAAAAAAATTCCCGGCGTTCCGCTCGCATCTCAAGAGGAGGCGCTCTCCACAGGAAAGTCGAGACGAACTCCAGTGTCATGTCAATATTCCCAGAGTCCTGCAGAAGTCTCAGTCCATTCCAGGGAAACTGTTTTCCCTGCACTGCCTCGACTTTCAAGTCGAGGATCGACGCACACCAAGGTGGCACGTGGGACAGCCCTGTGGGAAAGCCTCGTGGGAAAACCTCGTGGGAAAGCCTCGAGGGAAAGCCACCAGATCCCTTGATCCACGCCAAGGAAGCGCGACACTGCTGTTACAGCTCGGGAGGAAAGCGCACCTGCATGCCCCCACTCGAGACGAGGACTGACTCCCCTGGGGAGACTCCAGAAGTACCCCAAGATCCATGTCAGCACTGGAGAGGAATACTCAGGTTCCGGCACCGATTCCACACAAGGTCTTAGGCTCCGGCTTCGACGGGAGAGGAATCCCGAGAGGCCCCCGAGCATCTCGCATGGGGACTGGCCTTTCTGAGGCCACCAGAGCGGGTCCCTGAGGTCCCAGTCGTAAGTCGAGAGCACCTGCCGCAACTCGAGAAAATCCAGAAGGTTCTCCCCTCCAGGCGAGATGAGGCCCATTTCCACTGAGGCGTCTGGAGGCTAATCACATCTAACATCTGGAACTTCCAAAGGGTCATTCACTCCTTTACTGCAACTCAAGAAGTTCCTCGACAAACCCCGTCTCCG
>NW_017204891.1:0-5484 GCF_001704415.2 Capra hircus
CGAGGCTTTCCACGAGGCTTTCCCACGAGGCTTCCACAGGGCTGTCCACGTGCCACCGTGGTGTGAGTCGATCCTCGGCTTGAACGTCGAGGCAGTGCAGGGAAAACAGGTTTCCCTGGAATGGACTGAGACATCTGGGGGACTCTGGGAATGGTGGCACGACCCTGGAGTTCCTCTCGCCTTTCCTGTGGAGAGCGCCTCCTCTTGAGATGCGACGGAAACGCCGGGAATTCTTTCCCGACCACGCAGGGAAAGGATCCCTCTCTCGAGCTAGGAGGCGGAAACGGGCTCTCCTCAGGATGTGGGCGGACTCTCGTGCTTCCTCTCGAGTGGAGACGGGCATGTCGGGGAACTTTTGAGTTGCAGCAAGGGTGTGAAGGACCCTTTGGAGTTCCAGATGTTAGATGTGATTAGCCTCGAGACGCCTCAGCGGAATGGCCTCATCTCGCCTGGAGGGGAGAACCTCCTGGATTTCTCTCGACTTGCGGCAGGTGCTCTCGACTTACGACGGGACCTCAGGGACCCGCTCTGGTGGCCTCAGGAAAGGCCAGTCCCCATGGGAGTTGCTCGGGGAGTCTCGGGATTCCTCTCCCGTCGATGCGGGGCCTTAGACCTTGTGTGGAGTCGGTGCCGGAACCTGAGGATTCCTCTCCAGTGCTGACATGGATCTTGGGGTACTTCTAGAGTCTCCCCAGGTAGTCAGTCCTCGTCTCGAGTGGGGCATGCATGTGCGCTTTCCCCCGAGCTGTAGCGGCTGTGTCGTGCTTCCCTTCGCGTGGATCAAGGGATCTGTGGCTTTCCCTCGAGGCTTTCCGACAAGGCTTTCCCACGAGGCTTTCCACAGGGCTCCCACGTGCCACCGTGGTGTGAGTCGATCCTCGGCTTGAACGTCGAGGCAGTGCAGGGAAAACAGGTTTCCCTGGAATGGACTGAGACATCTGGGGGACTCTGGGAATGGTGGCACGACCCTGGAGTTCCTCTCGCCTTTCCTGTGGAGAGCGCTCCTCTTGAGATGCGACGGAACGCCGGGAATTCTTTCCCGACCAGGCAGAGAAAGGATCCCTCCCTCTCGAGCTTGGAGCGGAAACGGGCTCCTATGGATGTGGCGGGACTCTCGTGCTTCCTCTCGAGTGGAGACGGTATGTCGGGGAAATTCTTGAGTTGCAGCAAGTGAAAGACCCTTTGGAAGTTCCAGATGTTAGATGTGATTAGCCCCGAGACGCCTCAGGTGAAATGTTCCTCATCTCGCCTGGAAGGAGAACCTCCTGGATTTTCTTGGGTTGCGGCCGTTGCTCTCGATTTACGACGGGACCTCACTGACCCTCTCTGGTGGCCTCAGGAAAGGCCAGTCCCCATCCGAGTTGCTCCTGGGGGTCTCGGGATTCCTCTCCATCGATGCCGGGGCCTAAGGCCTTGTGTGGAGTCGGTGCCGGAACCTGAGGATTCCTCTCCAGTGCTGACATGGATCTTGGGTACTTCCGGAGTCTCCCCAGGGGAGTCAGGCCTCGTCTCGTCGTGTGGGGCATGCACCTGCGCTTTCCCCCCGAGCTGTAGCTGCAGTGTCGTGCTTCCCTTCGCGTGGATCAAGGGATCTGTGCCTTCCCCTCGAGGCTTTCCCACGAGGCTTTCCCACAGGGCTGTCCCACGTGCCACCGTGGTGTGAGTCGATCCTCGGCTTGAAAGTCGAGGCAGTGCAGGGGAAAACAGGTTTCCCTGGAATGGACTGAGACATCTGGGGGACTCTGGAATGGTGTGGCACGACCCTGGAGTTCCTCTCGCCTTTCCTGTGGAGAGCGCCTGCTCTTGATATGCGACGGGAACGCCGGAAATTCTTTCCCGACCTCGCAGGGAAAGGATCCCTCCTCTCGATGCTAGGAGGCGGAAACGGGGCTCCTCTGGATGTGGGCGGGACTCTCGTGCTTCTTCTCGATTGGAGGGGTATGTCGGGGAACTATTTGAGTTGCAGCAAGGGTGTGAAGGACCCTTTGGAAGTTCCAGATGTTAGATGTGATTAGCCTCGAGACGCCTCAGCACAAATGCGCCTCATCTCGCCTGCAGGGGAAACCTCCTGGATTTTCTCGAGTTGCGGCAGGTGCTCTCGACTTACAAAGGGGACCTCAGAGTCCCGCTCTGGTGGCCTCAGGAAAGGCCAGTCCCCATGCGAGTGCTCCCGGGCCTCTCGGGATTCCACTCCCGTCGATGCTGGGTCCTAAGACCTTGTGTGGAGTCAGTGCCCGAACCTGAGGATTCCTCTCCATTGCCGACATGGATCTTGGGGTACTTCTGGAGTCTTCCCAGGGAAGTCAGTCCTCCTCTCGTGTGGGGGCATGCACCGGCGCTTTCTCCCGAGCTGTAGCAGCAGTGTCACGCTTCCATTCGCGTGGATCAAGGGATCAGGGGCTTTCCCTCGAGGCTTTCCCACGAGGCTTTCCACGAGGCTTTCCCACAGGGATGTCCACGTGCCACCGTGGTGTGAGTCGATCCTCGGCTTGGAAGTCGAGGCTGCAGGGAAAACAGGTTTCCCTGGAATGGACTGAGACATCTGGTGGACTCTGGAATGTGGCACGACTCTGGGGTACCTCTCGCACTTCCTGTGGGAGCGCCTCCTCTTGAGATGCGACGGAAACGCCGGGGATTCTTTCCCGAACACGCAGGGAAAGGATACCTCCTCTCGAGCTAGTGGCGGTAACGGGGTTCCTCTGGATATTGGCGGGACTCTCCTGCTTCCTCTCGAGTGGAGACGGGTATGTCAGGGAACTTCTTGAGTTGCAGAAGGGTGTGAAGGACCCTTTGGAAGTTCCATAGGTTAGGTGTGATTAGCCTCGATACGCCTCTGGGAAATGGGCCTCATCTCGCCTGGAGGGAGTACCTCCTGAATTTTCTCGAGTTGTGGCAGGCGCTCTCGACTTACGACGGGGACCTCAGGACCCGCTCTGGTGGCCTCAGGAAAGGCCAGTCCACATGCGAGTTGCTTTGGGGCCTCTCGGATTCCTCTCTCGTCGATGCCAGGGCCTAAGATCTTGTATGGAGTCGGTGCCGGAACCTGAGCATTCCTCTCCAGTGCAGACATGGATCCTGGGTACTTCTGCAGTCTCCCAGGGAGTCAGTCCTCGTCTCTAGCGGGGGGCATGTACGTGCGCTTTCCTCCTGAGCTGAAGCAGCAGTGTCACGCTTCCCTATGCTTGGATCAAGGGATCTGTGCCTTTCCCTCGAGGCTTTCCCACGAGGCTTTCCCACGGCTTTCCACGATTCCCATGAGGCTTTCCCACAGGGCTGTCCACGTGCCACCGTGGTGTGAGTCGATCCTCGGCTTGAAAGTCGAGGCAGTGCAGGGAAAACTGGTTTCCCTGGAATGGACTGAGACATCCAGGGGACTCTGGAATGGTGGCACGACCCTGGAGTTCCTCTCACCTTTCCTGTGGAGCGCGACTCCTCTTGAGATGTGACGGGCAATCCCGACCACGCAGGGAAAGGATCCCTCCTCTCGAGCTAGAAGGCGGAAACGGGCTCCTCTGGATGTAGGCGGACTCTCGTGCTTCCTCTCGAGTGGAGACGGGAATGTCGGGGACTTCTTGAGTTGCAGTAAGGTGTTGAAGGACCCTTTGGAAGTTCCACAGGTAAGGTGTGATTAGCCTCGAGATACCTCAGCGGAAATGGGACTCAGCTCACCTGGAGGGGAGAACCTCCTGGTTTTTCTCGAGTTGCGGCAGGTGCTCTCGACTTAGGACCCGCTGTGGTGGCCTCAGGAAAGGCCAGTACCCATGCGAGTTGCTCTGGGCCTCTCGGGATTCCTCTCACGTCGATGCACGGGCCTAAGACCTTGTGTGGAGTCGGTGCCGGGAGGATTCCTCTCCAGTGCAGACATGGATCCTGGGTACTTCTGGAGTCTCCCTAGGGGAGTCAGTCCTCGTCTCGAGCGGGGGCATGCACGTGCGCTTTCCTCCCGAGCTCTAGCAGCAGTGTCACGCTTCCCTTCGCGTGGATCAAGAGATCTGTGGCTTTCCCTTGAGGCTTTCCACGAGGCTTTCCCACGAGGCTTCTCACAAGGCTGTACCACGATGCCACCGTGGTGTGAGTCGATCCTCGGCTTGAAAGTCGAGGCAGTGCAGGGAAAACAGGTTTCCCTGGAATGGACTGAGACACCTGGGGACTCTGGGAATGGTGGCACGACCCTGGTGTTCCTCTCGCCTTTCCTGTGGAGAGCGTCTCCTCTTGTGATGCGACGGAACGCCGGGAATTCTTCCCCGAACACGCAGAGAAAGGATCCCTCCTCTCGAGCTAGGAGGCAGAAACGTCTCTTCTGGATGTGGGCGGGACTCTCGTGCTTCCTCTCGAGTGGAGACGGGTAAGTCGGGGAACTTCTTGAGTTGCAGCAAGATTGTGAAGGACCCTTTGGAATTTCCAGAGGTTAAGTGTGATTAGCCTCGAGACGCCTCAGCGGAAATGGGCCTCATCTCGCCTGGAGGGACGAACCTCCTGGATTTTCTCGAGTTGCGGCAGGTGCTCTCGACTCAGACGGGGACCTCAGGGACCCGCTCTCGAGGCCTCAGGAAACCAGTCCCTATGCCAGTTGCTCGCGAGCCTCTCGGGATTCCTCTCCCGTCGATGCTGGTGCCTAAGACCTTGTGGGAGTCGGTGCCCGCACCTGAGGATTCCTCTCCAGTGCTGACACGGATCTTGGGTACTTCTGGAGTCTCCCCGGGAGTCAGTCCTCGTCTCGAGGGGGCAGGACGTGCGATTTCCTCCCGAGCTGTAGCAGCAGTGTCATGCTTCCCTTCGCGTGGATCAAGGGATCTGTGGCTTTGCCTCAAGGCTTTTCACTAGGCTTCCACGAGGCTTTCCCACAGGCGTCCCACGTGCCACCGTGGTGTGAGTCCATCCTCGTTGAAAGTCGAGGCCAGTGCAGGGAAAACAGGTTTCCCTGGAATGGACAGACATCTGGGGGACTCTCGGAATGGCCGACCCTGGAGTTCTCTCGCCTTTCCTGTGGAGAGCGCCTCCTCTTGAGATGCGACGGGAACGCCGGGAATTCTTTCCCGACCACGCAGGGAAAGGATCCCTCCTCTCGAGCTATGAGGCGGAAACGGGGCTCCTCTGGATGTGGGCAGAACTCTCGTGCTTCCTCTCGAGTGGAGACGGGTATGTCGGGAACTTCTTGAGTTGCAGCAAGGGTGTGAAGGACCTTTGGAATTTCCAGATGTTAGATGTGATTAGCCTCCAGACGCCTCAGCGGAAATGGCCTCATCTCGCCTGGGGGGGAGAACCTCCTGGATTTTCTCGAGTTGCGGCAGGTGCTCTCGATACGACGGGGACCCAGGGACCCGCTCTGGTGCCTCAGGAAAGGCCAGTCCCCATGCGAGTTGCTCGGGCCTCTCGGATTCCTCTCCCGTCGATGCTGGGGCCTAAGACCTTGTGTGGAGTAGGTGCGGAACCTGAGGATTCCTCTCCAGTGCTGACATGGATCTTTGGGGTTACTTCTGGAGC